>NC_073307.1:142005382-142137882 GCF_027595985.1 Sorex araneus | reverse complement strand
TTGAAATACAGATACTGAGAGGCCATCATGTTTGGTCATTTACCCACTTTCAGCACACATCTCCAATCCGAAGCAATCCCTTCCAACCATTTATGGTCATAATATCCCTTCTCTGTCCTGACTACCCTCTCCCTAGCCTTTGAGGGAGGCTAGAAACAATGGTCAAGACAAATGGTCTATGGCTGGAAGATTCGTTTATGTTCTACTGATTAGAATCATAATGTTTCTTTTTTGTTTAACTGAAAAATAAATTGAACTGAATCCTCCGACAACATATGCCTGCCAGGTTTTGCTTTTGTTTTTACATAGCAGTGTCTGTGCAGTGAATACTAGGCCAGTAGATTGCCTGTAAGACTCTTCTTTCAAGAACATGCAAGATGTTTTATTCTCCCATTTTTCCAAAATAATTCTGGAATTCACTTAATGATTACTTTTAGAAAAATCACACCATATCACCTGAGATGAATTCACCTCACTTGAACAATTATCTTCCCCAAAACAAAAATACTTTGCTTTTGTTTATACAATACCTCTAATGAGATTACTGAGGAACTTGAGAACATAGATATTTTATACAAATTTACACCTGCAAATTTGCTACTTTTATAAAAATAACTTTGTCCAGTCATTTGAATTTTGGTGTTATTTAGACAAAATTATTTGAAAACAGTTGTAAGGCATGTTTATGGTTTTAAATAAAATTTGAAAATATTAAAGTCAATTTTAATAAAATAATTAGCAAAATATGTTAATATGTAAAAGTAAATTCAGGCAAAAGCAAATTGGTACTCAGAAACAGCTAAAAATATCTATGCACATGTTTATTTATATTTTATATTTTTATACGTAAACACTTTACAATAATTGGTAACCTTGAAATTCTATGTTATTCTGAATCATATTAAATGAAGAAGAATATTATGTTCCAAAATTTTGAAAGATGTTTATGGTCTCTTAACTTGCTGTGAAGGACAAACTTGGAGTGACTTTAACTGATATTACTGACTTAACTGTCCAAATTCAGTCTTCTTAAACTCAGTTTTGTTCCAGTAATTAATTATAAAGGTCACCCAAGAGAAAAACAGAAAAAATAATAATTAAATTGGTACATGTAGATTCAACTGAGAATCTTAGACTAGTTTAGACTCTTTTGACACTGGTCATAGAAAACTCAGAAAAAAGTATATTGTGTGGTAAGGTGTGGGGTGGGCAGAGAAAAATAAGAAATTATGACATATTCACCCTAATTTATCTGAAATTGAAAGCAATCAAGACAGATCTTGAAGTAGAAGTCAGAAAAAATATAGCAGCCTATATACAATGGTGCTTCAGGGAAAGTAGTTATTGTTGCTAATGTTCCAATCTCAAAACAAGACACCTGACCAAACATAGCGGTGGTGAAGTAAATGTGTCTACAAAATAAAATATCCAATTCATAACTATGGAAAAATAAAGTAGTTATTATTTAAAAATTGATAGATTGACAGCAATAAAAGAGGATGGTGGTCTGCTTCCTGAAAAAAAAGGACAATAATCACTTCAAGGAACGAGAAAGAATTTGGTTAAGCATTCACACTTGGTGAAAGAAGAGAAAGTGAAGGTTTGTAAATCAAGAACATAATAAAGTCAATAGAAACCTAATGGTTCTTTTATTTCAAATTATAAATAGATTTTTTTGTTTCTAACGGTAAATCTGATGTCATTATTAATTATAACTTAGAAAGCCTGACATTTCAATTTCTTGATTTCAACTTTCCCAAACATTGATTTTATTATCTGCCTTTAGGAATGAACTCAGAGTTAGAGCTACTCTGACATATGTAAAAGGTGTTTTTTTAAGATAAGAGTCTCACCTTGGATAATTAGGGTTCAGTTAATGAGTAGGGAGATATAAAGGTCAAGATTAGTAAAATTAATTTTGCAATAATTGGTCCAGAATATGTTGTTATACTAAAAAATGTGATCTATTTGCTTGTTATCTTCAGTTTCTAGATATAGGGAAAATTATGTAAAACCCAAAACATCCTTATGTTCATTGAAGATAGAGAATTATTACTTGAAAAACTTTCTGTATCTGATAAAGCACAAAAAGACATCTAAAGACTAAATTATAGAACACAAAAGTCATGTCATAAGCTGTCTTATGGTGAAGTCTTGGGGTTTTCCTATACTGGTTAAATGAATCCATGCTCAGTTGGTTGATATTATTTTATATATATTTTTGTATTCATATAAACACATATAAGTGCCAAATACATGTATGCACATATGCAAACACTTATATCTATTTATTTAATCTGTCTAAGCCCATTTATACACATAGCATTCATATTTTTTAAAGTATTTCAGTTTCTTTCATGTGAAATTTCTTTCATTGTCTCTTTTTTTCCCTTACACTTTCTTTCTAGTTGCTAAATCTTTATACCACCATAAAATTTTACTGATTATTTTTCATGTTCATTATGCTTTCTTCAACTGGAGCGATAGCACAGTGGGTAGGGTGTTTGCCTTGCACACGGCTGACCCGGGTTCGATTCCTTTGTCCCTCATGGAGAACCTGGCAAGCTACTGAGAGAATCCCACCTACACAGCAAAGCCTGGCAAGCTACCCATGGCATATTGGATATGCCAAAAACAGTAACACTAAGTCTCACAATGGAGACGTTACTGGTGCCTGCTCTAACAAATTGATGAACAATGGGATGACAGTGATACGTCAGTGCTACAGTGCTATTATCCTTCCTTACTTTGAAAAAAAAGGACCTCTAATCAGTTTTCAATTTCCTATCTCTCTGATTTTATCAAGTATTCCTCTTTGGTCTACTAGACATTGTAAGAAATCTGTATGAGGGTCAATTTCAAAGAACAGCCTCTAAGTGGCATTTATTATAATGCTGTTTAGAAACAGTTCTTTGATGCTGACCCTTTTTATCCATTTTATATATTTAAAATAGGTCAAATAGAAACATCTTTGGACGTCATTCATCATTAAAGTAGCTCAGTTATCTTCTTTGCTATATTCTTTTCATACTAGTAGCCCTCATCCTCTGAAACTGCCGTTAAGAAATTGTTTTACAGCAATCATGCTCTTACCTTCTCAAAATCTTTTTTGTTGTTGTTGCTTTGTCTTCTTAAAAATTAGATGTAAAACTGGAGTGTGGTATGTGAAATGAAGAAATTACTTTGCTATTCTACATTTTGAAGTATTTCTCTCTTCTCTCTCTCTCTGTATATATATATATATATATATATATATGCATATATATATATATGTAGTTCCACAACACAGTCTGCTGTACAATAAATGCATTCAAAACATTGACATTTCTAGGTTGATAAAAAATAAGGTGTGCTGCATTAGTATTTATTGAGAGGCAGAAAAGAATTTTAGTGGAAGCAAATGCCACACCTTATGCCAAAGAGTAGTCAGGCAAAATTTATTTGAGTGATGTGTATCTGTCACTAGATGTAGAAATAAGAAAAATATTTTAACTAGGGAATTGTAAAGATAAAGAACTGAGTCATCTGCTAATACGGTTCAATGATGGGAAGTCTAACTCTTAGTTATATTGTTTCCTTTGTGTTCTATTTATGCCATTGAAATTGTCATGATGGACTGATACAAGCTCTTAAAATTTGGAAAAGATTGCTTTTCACAGTCAGGTGCTGTATAGCTAACGTTATTGTAGCTCAAAGGTGGGTGCTGAGAATGAGTGGCGGATAGAAAGCAGAATAATTCTCTCTCTCTCTTTTTTTTGCCATATGTTGGCCTCCCTGTCACTGTGACTATTTTCTGATTGATACTTTTCTTTTGGAAACAACACTGCATTTGATTGACATCTCAATGTGAGTCCTAAAATATCGAGAGTTCTAAGATTTAAGAGTTTGATTCTTTGGAAATCTTTGCGTAATAAAGATAATAATCATAACATCTTCAACTTCCATATAATGATCCAATTTGAATTTTATCATAACTAAAACAAATCTAACTCACAGTTAAAAATGACAGAAGCTATTCCAGACATTTCATTGAGTTACTAAATATAATAAGGCTAGTATCTTAGTTGTCCAGAATCTTTGCATCTTACATCCCTACTTACTTCTTCAGCTATACTATTGTCTCACTTTGGGATGGCTCTTAAAAAAACTTTAATGGCTTTGTTGCATTAAGCAAGTCCACATGTATAGTTATTCACCTGCAGCATTAAAAATACATGCTTTGTATTTAGAATGGTTTTCAGATGATAGTTTCTGGCACCACTCTCTTTAGCTAACAGTCCTTCCTGGATAGCCATGCTATAATGTAGCACTTCATTACACCTTTATAGTCATCACCATCATCTTGTAAATATCCATGGTAATTTAATAAACCGGTTTACTTTACCTGATGTTGGTATATTTTACCCTTATTAGAGAGACCTCCACTGCTTTTGGTCTTAAAGTTGTAAATATAAGGAAACTTTTTATTTCTAGGCGCATAATACCATATGACAGTTCTCTCCATGAAATTTTATTTTAGTTTTTATATTTTGTTGGTTTTATTGTTTCAGGTGTTATGAATCAAACTCCGGGTCTCATACCTGTAAAACATAATTTAAATCCCCTGGTATTTTCTTTTAATCTTACTCAGAGTAATGAAAACCTCCCAACTTTGTATATTTACCTGTAGACATCATAAGCATCATAAAATTGAGAAAATATTTTGAAGCATAAAATGAGGCCCCCACAACTATGCCACCGGACTCCACACTAGGCTGTTCTCAAAGGGGGCACTCCAGAGGGAGGTGGGTGAGAGCCTTCCCTGCCCCAAGGGACCCAGGCCTGTCAGCTGACCTCCATAACCCAACCAATGCCACGCTCTAAGCCACTTTCCATACACGCAGACTGAGCCTCACAAATGAGTGAACATATTCCTGGACTGTGCAGCTGCTTTTGTGGCCGCAAAACACATCATAAGACACTTCCTACTCATTTTCCATAATCACCACACCATATTTGATTGGGTTCAGAGAGTAGACAACAGATCATAGAGGTATATATATGTGATATATAAAGATATATATATATATATATATTTATATGCCTGACTGGGAACACCTGTAAAGGCGATTGGAGGCCGCCCCAAAAGCCTCCATCTCTCTCGGAGAACCTCGCAAGCTACCAAGAGAATCCTGCCTGCCCCACAGAACCTGGTAAGCTATCTGTGGCATACTGGATATGCCAAAAACAGTAACAATGACAGTCATCATTCCCCTGACCCTGAAAGAGCCTCCAATGTGCCATCGGGCTACACTAGCACTCGACAGGGTCGAATGAAGACGTTACTGGTGCCTGCTCATGCAAATCAATGAACAGAGGGATGACAGTGATATAGTGACAGTGATTTTAAAGACCAAATAATCCAAATGAGTTGAGCAAATATTATAGTAATTCATATATTCTTTGTTGATTTTCCTCCGTATTATCTCATTAATTTTTCAATTATTCAATTTATAATTCACAAATCACGAAATCCCGTTAATCACCGATGTCTCGGGCGGGCTCGGTAACATCTCATTTTGTCCTTAGAAGTTTATCTCGACTCGGCCCTACTAACGATGTTGCACTGGGGGCTCTTCAGGGTCAGGAAAATGAGATGCAGCTTGTTACTGGATTTTGCATATGAATACACCATGGGAAGCTTGCAAGGCTGTCCCATGTGGGCAGGAAACTCTCAGAAGATTACCAGTTTCTCCTAGAGGGAGAAGTAGGCTAAAGATATTGCTTCTGAGAGCTTGCTTTTAAGTCTCTCTCTGGATGTTGGCCATTGATGGGATTACACACACCTGCTCGGGGTGGGGAATTCAATTTATAATTAATATAATAAAAGTAATATATGGGCTGGAGCGATAGCACAGTGGTTGGGCATTCGCCTTTCATGTGGCCGACCCGAGTTTGATTTCTCCGCCCCTCTCGGAGAGCCGGGCAAGCTACCGAGAGTATCGAGCCCACGCGGCAGAGCCTGCCAAGCTACCTGTGCATATTGGATATGCCAAAACAGTAACATTAAGTCTCTCAATGAGAGACATTACTGGTGCCCGCTCAAACAAATTGATGAGCAATGTGTTATATCACAATTATATCACAATTATAATCACAGTTATATCACAATTGATGACAGTGATATACAATAAAAGCCAATATACAGTTAGACAAATATAAGATTGATTTTAACAACATCAAGCACTTAATGATGATTATATGTATTGTTTTTATAAAATTCCCTGAAATTCTCAATAAAGTAGGTGAAATGTTTCCCTCAAATTAAATCTTTATTTCTCCTCTGGAAGGAGGAGTCTAATCATTGAAGCACTCTGGCAGTACTCAGAACTCTATAGACTCAGTGTTTTGAGCTCACCGATAGTGCTTAGGGCAACATGCCAGGCTGAAGAACAAACCTAGTTCTCCTACATGTACTCCAACTCAGTCACCTATCATTCTGGCTGACACATCTTATTATTTTTAAAATATCTTATAATTTCTTTAGATGGGCTGTGTACATTTATTTTTATATGTGCCAGTTTCTATTTTGTTTGGAATATATTGAATCCATGTTTCCCTTTATGGTTACTTCTTGTTTTTTTTCTTGGACAGTTCACATATATGTTGTTTGATTAGTTTTATGCATACCATGATTTGCACCTCTCATTCTAGGAGCTTAAGAACAGATGGGATGAATTTATATATAAGTACTGTTGACTGATTGTCACCTCTTGTAGAGATACTTGGAAAGTATCCAACAGAACTTAAGATCTAGTTACACATATTATTCACATATCTATATTATTAGTATATTATTTGAAATGAATATGTGTGAAATATAATTGTTACATATATGCATTATATAATTTTATGTAACTTAATGTTTATAAATTGCTTATAGAATAACATGTTTATATGTACATATAAACTGAGAGTTTCCAGACTGCCGTACTTTTGAGTATTTTGTTTTTTGGACAAGACTATTTCCCTGTTAATATGCAAAAAAAAAAAAAGGTGAGACTAAGTAGTGCTTATCTGGACTATGTCTCCATGGGAACAAACTCATTATCTCATCTCCAAAATGCAAGATTTAGTAGATGAGGAGTGAACCTCAAAAGAGGTTAGTGTGGAAGATCTAACTATTAAAGACGTTAAAATGTAGAAAAGAGCAAACTAAAACAAAAGCTAAACATAATTAAAAAATCTATTTTAGGCTGCAAGTAAGCAAGTAACAGGTAGCTGGGCTATCTAGGAATTTTGACTTTTATATTCCCTTTTTTGACAAACACAGATGAATTCTGACTTATACATCTAATTCAACAAAGGAATTCATTTATTTACAAAATGCGTAGGGCAATTTTTATTTCTTTTTTAACCTACCATTGTAGATACAATAGCAGACCGTAGTGATGAGCGGGATGTATCAAAGTTTTTTTCTTGAAACTGACAAAGGATATTCTCATGATCTGTATTTGTATAAAGGAGCTAGTGTATAATACAGTGACCTTTTCTTTCTTGTTATTAGTAATCGCAGGTTCAATTCCTAAATGCCCATGGGCATGATTAGTTTCTTATACTTTTAACATGTTATACCTTTTGTATGTAGCACAGGTATAAAAATATATCTTTACCACATCTATACACTGACATATTTATATGTTCATCCTCTTAGAAAACTACATTTAAAAAAAATAAGCTAGGGGCCGGAGTGATAGCACAGTGGGTAGGGCGTTTGCCTTGCATGCAGCCGACCCAAGCACCGCCTGGAGTAATTCCTGAGTGCAAAGCCAGGAATAACCCCTGAGCATCGCTGGGAGTGACCCAAAAAAGAAAAAAAAAAACAAATAAACTACTAAAAAAAAATAATAAGCTAGTCCACATAGGTGGTGCTGTGACTTCTTCCTGGCTCTGAATCCAGCAAACACTCCTAGCAGTAATCAGGAGACCATGCAGAGCCCTGTCAATTGAACCCAGTTTGGCTATGTGCAAGGCAAGTGTCTTTTTTGCTGTACTACCTTTCTGGACCGTTTTTTTAAGTTAATGTCAAATGTTTATTTGTGAATGTTTCACAATCTGAGAATGTGAAACAATGTTCATTTAAATGTAAAGTGGTTCAAATACTTTGAAAAAAAAAACAAAAAACATCCTTTCCAGGGTTGGAGTCACAATACAGGGTAGACCATCTGCCTTGGACATGGCTGGCCCAGGTTCAATCCTTGGCCTCCCATATGGTCCCCGAGCACAGCCAGGGGTAATTCATGAGTCCAAAGCCAGGAGTCACCCCTGAACATTGTGAAGTGTGATGCCCCAATCAAAAAAAAAAGAAGGCAAAAAAATTAAAAGATCGTTTTCCTGGTGAAGTTAAACTTTGATTTACCATATGACCTAGAAATATCAAAAGTAAGTACATCTATATTAAACATAATTTACGTAACATATATCCTCACAGGTATTCTCATAGATATTCATAGTAACTTTATAATAGCCTTAGGCTGAAAATAGCCCATATACAGACAAATGAATACATAATGGCATAGTTTCATCAAAAAAGTGTACAAACTATTACTATATGCAGCCATATGTAAAAATTTCAAAACCATTATGCTACATAAAATAAGCCATACATAAAATGAAGTTTGCCATGTCTGTGTTTGATAGAGAATTATAGAAAAATAACATATAGATATAGTGACAGAAACTAGCAGATCATTCATTATCTGAGACAGAATAATGTTCCCTGTAAATTTACATAAGAAAATACTTGAATCTTTGTTGGTAAAGGATATGTTTTTAATATTTGATTTCATAGCAGTTACATGATTTCATGATTAAAGCTCATACCTCTACAGATAAATGCAGATAAATGAGATGTTTTAATATATTTAAGTTGAATCTTGACAAGCTGGATTTAAGGAATAAAAACATAAAGGTAAGCATGAAAAAAAAATGTGTTGCTTTCCCCATTAAAATTATTCTTGTTTATAAGAAGAATAAATGGCTCTTCTTTCTCATGCCTGATTTTCATTACTAATTGCTATCTAAATGTCAAAAAATCATGGGATATTGAAGAGCATAGAGTATGTTGTTCTTGAAATAAGCTTCTGTTCTGAAAATATGCATTGAAACTGTTAATTTTGTTATTTCCTAATGTAATTTTGAGATGAAGAAGAGCAGTGTGGAGCTTATAGTTTTTCTTCTTGGTCCAGTTTCTAAACTGTTCCCATCCAGTTATATCCTGTAAATAAACAAGGGCACTAAGATGCAATGACAAAAATTGTATCATGTAAAAGCCTAGTTTACAGTAGCTGAGTCTGTCACATTTTCAGAAATACTAGCAACCCCATAGAATGTCCTAAATCAATATTGTCTTGTATTGATTGTATCATGAAATGGACAGTTCTTGAGTCAGAATTTCTCCAGTTTGCCAAGATAAATGTCTGGAATATTTTATTATACCTGAAGCTTTAATGAAAAGAAAAAATCTAAAACAAAGTTATTAAACTACAGTTAGATGCCCATGGATGTTTATTACCTACTCCAGATCACCATGTATATGCTACAAGTCATGGCAAGCCAAGAAATGGAATTGTGACATTTTTCCATGATTGAAGTCATAAAACAATTTCAGAAACTTCCTATATGGAATAAAGCTTCCCTGTCTCCATTCTTCCCCTCTCTTCAAAACTGCAGAAAGTATAAGTAACCCCAGGAACAATCACCTATTAAAATGTTTTTGTATGTTCTATAAAATTCCTACAATGACAATAATCCATTACCATAATTGTAATCACTGAACACCATTCAGCAAATTTCGTTGGTAACATGAAATTGTAACACATTTGTCAAGTTCTAGAAGTCAATCGAACAGTTAGATTCCCCCAGCATCTCTGGACCTTTTCCAATAGAAAACATGGATGTTGCTCTATAAATCCCCCCAACTCTTAAACCAGGAAGATTATTATTTGGATTTTGAACCACGTAATGTAAAAGAAAGCAGAACCATGAGTATCTTCCCAGATGTTCTCCTTTAATATCCAGTAGTTGGCCAAAGACTTGTGCCTCTATTATATTCTGAAATGGTGTATTTGATGTTAGGAATGAAACTTGGTTTCTTATGGGAACCAAATACACATGGCTGAATGTTTGATACAATGGGATTTATCCTCATTAGGGAGTGTCTGGTAAAATTGGTTAGCATATCATTTTTGTAAGGACATCTGAAATTTTTTTTTTCTGTTTTGGGTCACACCCGGCAATACAATCCTGGCTCTGTACTCAGGAATTACCCCGGGTGGTGCTCAGGGGAGCATATGGGATGCTGGGAATCAAACCCAGGTCGGCTGTGTGCAAGGCAAATGCCCTACCCTTTGTACTGTATAGCTCTAGCCCCTGAAAAATTTAAAATATTTTATAGAAATTCCCCTGCAGTCAATTTTAATACCCAAATTCAGTAACAGAAAAGTTGACACATATAAAGTCTATAATCATCTCAAACTACAGCCAAATAGCAGTTGATAAAAAGTATATTTATTTCAAGGTGGAATACATAAACAATGGTAGTAGTAAATAGTCATCAGATACAAAATTTAATCCTTTATGGATTTGGGGAACCATATTTGGTACCAGGCATCAAACGTTACAATACAAGCACCTTACCAGCTATACCATATCTCTGGCCCAATATTCCAGTAATAAAGATAAAGACAACAGGATTTTATGCACCACAACTTTTATAGGAAATGGTGGTTAAAAAAAATGCAAAACTCAAATTATATGCCAAGTTTCTCTAATTCAGAGAATGTGCTAGAAATACGCCAATGTGTTCTCTACCATAACTCAAGTTAGTGGCAAAATCAGAATTGCAACTAACACTGTAAATACATAAGCCAGGTGGCCTGTGGATTTGGGCAGTTGCAGGTCATGAACTATTTCATTGTCTTGATTATCTTTGTTATCTCAGAAAGTGTATGACAGAGATAATCCAAATGATGAATGATCCAAAAATTATTTATCCTTGAAATGCACTTTTATATCTAACACTAAGCATGACTGAACATTATTGTCAGACAGACAAAAATGTGTATGCATGTGATTTGCTTTGTAAAAGTGAGTACTCAGGGTTTTGCAATGGTTCAAAAAATATTTTTATAAAGAAGTAAATTGTAGATATTTTAGATTTTGAGAGACATTCTGTCCTTGTTGCAGCTAATCATGTCTGAATTTGTAGGAATATGTAGCTGTAAGTATAAGTAGCCATAGGTATTATACAAGTAACATTATTGACCAATAAAATCCTATAATAGAATCTGAGATTTTTATTCTAGATATGACTTAATTTCATCAAATAGAATTTTTCTTTTGATTTTGTTTCATTCACTTAAGAATACCCATGCCAAATCCCATTGAATCTACAATCCATACCAGAAAATGATAAAAGGTACCACAACTTACCTACCTAGATCTACTGCAACATATTTTATTTTTTTAGTTACCCTCAGTGTGGTGACAGTGACTTTTCAAAACTGTTCATTTCTGTTTCAATTTAGTTTTTATCCTGATTCACTTTCCAAAATTTCTCTCTTCTTCCAGTTTCTTGTAAACTTATGATCCCAACATTCAGTGAAGGTAGTTGTATTGGTTGTATTTTAAGAATTGTAGATCAAATTGCTTTGAAACCTTTGACAGATGTTAATGATGTCAAGAAGGAGTTTATAGACAAAACATATGTTAATTTATGTTAAAGGTAAAAGTCTATTTCTCCCCAACTTCTTTACTAATTTAATGGGTTTTTAATGCAATGTAGGTATATGTCAGTTGTCAGATATAGATCAAGAGCTCCTGTTACTTACCGAGAACTGGTAGAGGCTCTGAGTACATTAGTACTGTAGCATTGTCATCCCATTGTTCATCAATTTGCTGGAGCAGGCACTAGTAATGTCTCCATTGTGAGACTTGTTACTGTTTTGGGCATATCAAATATGACACATGTAGCTTGCCAGGCTCTGACGTGCGGGTGGGATACTCTTGGTACCTTGCTGGGCTCTCAAGAGAGAGAGAGAGGGATCAAATCTGGGTCGGCCACATGCAAGGCAAATGCCCTACCTGCTGTGGTATCGCTCCAGTTCTCTGAATACAGTAGTGAACAAAATTCAGAATATCTTATGAGCTCTTGAGTTGGCCAGATTTACTCAAATAATGACAAAAATAAAATCACAGAATAAAATGAATTGATATAAAGTCAATGTACTGAGGAAATAATCAGAAATATGCAGTACTTGCAGTTTTATTTTAGGAATTAAAGAAACTTACTAAGTAGAGACCAAGGGGAAAATTGCGTGGCATAAGTTAAAGAAAATATGTGAGGAACAAAGAGTGTAGGACTTTGATGTTTCTATAAGGGCTCCCAGACTTGGAAGGAAGTAGATAATTCTGCTGACTGGTATGTATAGTAGATATGGGGGGG
The DNA here is from genome assembly GCF_027595985.1 of Sorex araneus. Classification (NCBI taxonomy): domain Eukaryota; kingdom Metazoa; phylum Chordata; class Mammalia; order Eulipotyphla; family Soricidae; genus Sorex; species Sorex araneus. The sequence continues at coordinate 142,125,398 of NC_073307.1, read as the reverse complement.
ATGGTTAATTTTACATGTGAACTTGTTAGAACCACTGGATCTCCAGATAGTTGTTCAAATATTACATATATGAGAGTGTTATTTTTTAAAAAAATTGTTCATTTATGTGGGGGGGGCGCACCAGGATTTTGTCTACAATGTTGATAATGGCAGTTCTTCGTGTATAAAATATTCCAACACCATGCACTTTAGCTTCTATGAGGCTGATTTTAGGTGAGATTCACATCTAAGCTGAGTGAAGCAGATTGTCTTCTGCAATGCAAGTGACCTTGGGACAAATGATTAAAAACATGAATAAAACCAAACAGAAGCTTAAAAGACATATTTCCTGCTTGACTAATTTAACAGAGGCATTGTTCTTCTCTTGTACTGGGTATAGCATTTTTTTTCTTTTTTAATGGTAACTTTATTGAGATATATACGATTCACCTATTAGAAGACATTATTCAAAAGAAACAGGTAACCATATGCCAATCCATTTTAAAATATGTGCCATCATTCCCTTCAGGGCTAAACTCATTAGCTGCCACTGACCCCCAAAACCCCAAACCCACATATGCACTGCTGTCTAGACTAATGTAATCTTTGTGTGTATATTGAAGTATAGGCATAGACTTTATAATGTATAGCCTGATGGAATATTTGTCTAGCAGCCTATAAATCAGTACCCTAAAGTCCATAGCTTTCCTATATGCAAATAATGAGAGAGAAGAAAGGGATATGAGAAAGCAATCCCATTCACCACCTAGCCTCAGAAAATCAAGTACCTTGGAATTAGCTTAACTAAGGAGGCAAAGGACCTGTGTGATCATTGTGTGATTGTAACTCAAACATGAAAGCTTGTAACTATCTCACGGTGATTTAATAAAGTTAAAAAAGAATATATATCTAGTTCTCTATAGAACCTTGAGCACTGACCAAAGTTTTAAATCGAACATAATGTATAGAATCTAATTAGTAGCTCATTATAGAGGTCTAGATGGTGAACTAGAGTGCTAGGATTTGGAAACAGATATGAAAGTTAGTGTATGTATTCTTTAGTGTATCAAAATTAAAACATGAACATAAATAGATGATACAGTTAGGGATTGATGGAGTTAGGAAAAGAATTAATGTTAATTTTATTTCTGACTTTATGGTTTGCAATATTAAATCAATAGTTTATAATATCACTAAGAGTGAAAACAGGTATGAACTGAATTTTCATTGTGAAAGAGTAGCAAAAATGCACGGCATTTTGGACGGGTTGAAATTAGAGTGTCTTTGAGATTTACAAATGTGACAATTTAGTTTTTAAAAATCATATAAGTAGACAGTTACTTACATATGTGTTTGAACCCAATAGGAATGTTCACAATTTAGATTTGTGTTCTGAAGAATCATTGGCAAAGAAGTGGTTAATTGATATGGTACAATGTTATTGGTACAGAAAAAATATTTTTAAAATGATAAAATAGAATGACATGAGGTTAATCCTGGACTCTGATATTTAATGATCTACAAGATGCAGAGATGCCTAGGAAAGTGAGAACTTAATCAGAAGCTTAATGAAGTGAATGATCAAGAAAGGAGTATAGTCTGCCGAGCACCAGCATTGTGATGCAACTGAGGAGTCTAATAAAATGCGGATATTTGAAAATCCTGAAGATTTGATGATACAGAGGTCATTGGTTGCCATGGTGAAAATTGTTCTGAGAGAGTGATGAGCATAGGCCTAAATGCAGGAAGTTGGCAACCTAAGAGAGAAAACTGTAGATGAAGAAAGTGGGGCAAGACAAAAATGTAATTTATTTCCATGGATTTCGGTTGGTGTGACTTTATAAACTTAAACAGAAAATGATATGGTTTAATTAAGAGTGAGAGACTGTAGAGACAAGAAGAGATATATTGCTTATCAGGGCTTACTGAACCTGGACTTTCCTCTCATGATTCTAAATGCCATTATGTGAACTGTGGTAAAATAGGTACACCAGTCATCTGCCTGAAAACTTTGGGTCACCCTTGGGATGGGGACAGATGGACTCTCAACCTTGGCAAAACTCCAACAACTGCGTCCACACCCCACAGAAGATACCTTGCCAATGAATCAACTCCACTGCTTCATGAGTAATCTCTGCAGAGGCATCAATTCTATGAAAATTCCAGGTCTACTGGTTTTCAGACAGAGAACTCTGGGTCTCCTCAGAGTGGGGGTGGGTAGCTTCCCTGAACTCATAATTCTGGATTCCCAGAAGTCACAACCAGACATACATCATGCCATGTAAACTCATCCATCAGCTCAGTTTTTCAGATGCTGGAGTTTTATGATACTACCAAATTCCACACTACTCATATTCCAGTAGGAACATACCAATTTAGATAGGAAAGTAGCATAGAAGTCAAGTAAGCTCAATAAACAAAAACCAGTAATACAAAAGACTCAACTACCAAACAGCTTAGTAAACCCGGACAAGGATTTAATACCATTTTGATGAGATGTAACAATTTTCACATTTTTTTTACTGAAGTAATTTTTTAAATGCCATTAGCCCTTTAATTTTAACAAGCAATATTAAATAAATTATTTTATTTGCAATAAGGGAACAGGATTGGGAGTTATCGGAAAAACAAAAACAGTATGGGAGGGAACGTCATATGGAAAGCAGGTCCTGTTGGTGTTGGAGCATTGAATGCTCATAACAACTGCATTATGCTTATAAGCCACAGTGTTTAAATAAAGCACATATATAATAATATATATTATGTGTGCTATATTACATATTCATATATAATGCATCTAATCTAATCAGAAAACATAAATGAGTTGTAGGTGAGGGTTGTATCAAAAAACTATCTAGATTTATACATTAGAGGGTAAAAAAAATCAGTGCAACAAAATAAACTTATAAAAAGAAACAAATCTGATTTTTATTTGTTGTGTTTTGTGTCCCCTGAGATGCAGCCTATTTATGCAGTCCTACTACCATTACTCACTCTATCTTCTCCATTTTTCTAAAACCTTTGAGAACCACAAAATTGTTCACTGTAATGTCTTATTGAGACCAATCTTATTAGTGCAATATTTCTAAACTACTGTTTGTTAATATGCTAAGTCAAACATAGAAACACCTAACCCAGGTCTTTGTAGCCCTTAATTGGCCTACATGTGAAGTCATATAATTGATTTTTCCAGTTAGAGAAGTAATCTAAATTCATTAAAATTCTAAATCATGCTATGATTCCCCACCAAACTCAGAGAAATTGGACACTAAGTTATCCACTGAGCAATAAGTAAAAAAATTTGTTTCCTTAAGAGTTGTTAATAAGCCATTCATTTCTAGCAGACATAATTTCAGTAAAGCATAGCTCCTGAGAGGCTAGCATCTTTACACTTTTCTATCACTTTTATATAGTAAAGGTAGGATAGTAATGAGAATTTTAGCAAAGTATAGACTATAAAGAATGTAAAGGATAACATACTGATAAAATGATAAATAATACATTCTATCATACCATAATTTCACTTTGAATTTAATATATATTTATCAGCATAAACCTTGAGCAGTGGCACTGCATTGAAACACCTTTCAATGTCATTTTCCAGGTGTCATAATTAGCATATAGCATATCCTTGATCTCAAAGGCTTCAGAGATGAAATATTTAAGATTATAGAGTTACAGAATAATAAAGGAGTCTTTTCAAGGAAATTTTACCTCTGAGTCATTGGGAAAACTAATTTTCTATATCTTTTTAATTGATCTGGAATGTAATGTCTAGACTATTGCTATTGCTCATTGGTTTTCAGCACATATGACATTATATTCTTTTAGTTAGGACATTTCGTCTTCCTGGGTAGATGTTCTACAGATAACAGGATGTTTCATTCCTTTTTACCCTATTTTATTGTATTTATAATACTTGTTTTCCTAGTAGTCACTGTGAAAGTTAGAAAGTACCCCTTAAACCAAACAGAAACTTATGGCAGAAGACAGCAAACCTCTAAAGAGTGAAGTAACAAAATTTATGTCAAAAAGAGCACTTTGACTCAGCTAGTTAACATGGAGTGCATAAGGGTGAGAAAGGTGGCATGTTAACTTTTACTACCTCACTACAAGAGAGACAAGGACAAGGGCAGAGAGAGATGCTATTTATTTATAGAACATCCATTGATTATGTAATGGTTTTACCTGTGACACATGAACTCAGGTAATGAACACAGACAATGGGTAATAAGAGGAAATCAGATATAAGTGCACTTGAGATAAGATACACAAACTGCCCATCCTAATTTACATATGTTATCCAGAAGAGATATATAGAAAAACTCACAAAGGCACAGATTGATTGATTTCTGGACTGTTTCCTAGTCTCAAGACTGGAATAAGAGATGGTCAAACTCACCATAAATTATCTCAGAAAGAAATGAAAGCAGGCAAGTAGAAGAACAATGACAGGGGGGATGTTGTTAGATTGACATGCCTTGAAAGAGTTTCAAAAGCAAGCCTGTATTTGTGAGTGAATTATATATTTTTTCTTCTGTAGACAAAAGGGGCTACCATTCCTTCGAGCCACTTCCCTAGGAAAAGATGCAAAAGAGTTTGGTGGAAGAAAATGATAACTCTGAAGAGGTTACTTTGTTTATTTCTATTCTGATATCGATTAGTCATTGTGCAATCTCTCAATATTGATATTACTACCATCATGCATCATTTAAAGACTTGGGTGCATTACAAAAAATGTGTTGCTGCATAAGTTTGTCCTTTTGTGAAAGTGGCATTTTCAGAGAATATTGTGGTCTGTTTTTTTTTTTTTTTTTTTTTTTTTTTGCTTTTTGGGTCACACCCAGCGATGCACAGGGGCCACTCCTGGCTCTACACTCAGGAATTACTCCTGGCGGTGCTCAGGGGACCATATGGGAAGCTGGGATTCGAACCCAGGTCGGCCTCGTGCAAGGCAAATGCCCTACCCACTGTGCTATCGCTCCAGCCCCCAGAGAATATTGTTTGACCCATGCCAGACAAAATGACATAAGAGTAATTGAAAAACAAGAGAAAACAATATTATGAAGAGCTGATAAACACAAGAAAGATGTAGCTTCTGCCAGTGTATGACTGTTAACATGGTTGCAATGTGAATAAGCAAGAGAAATTTGTGGATCATGGTCCTTTATGTGGCCCTTGTATGTACTGTCCTTGGCTGTCAGTACAACTTCCCAAAAATATAACCCATTTAAACATTAGTTTGTATTAACTCAGCTATTTATCATTAATGATATTTAACACAGTCTTATTAGTTAAGAATTGCAGGATATATATGTGCATATATATAATTTATCAAAATTGAAAGAAACCTGTTAATGGCAAGTTTTAAAAAATGTATCATTAGTATTATTTTGGCTTTTGGGCCACACCTAGTGGTTCTCAGGTCTGGCTCTGTGATTTGGTGTCACTCTTGGCAGTGCTCAGAGGATCATGTGAGATTTCAGCATTGCAAGGCAGGCTCCCTATTAGTACTATATCTCCTTCCCCTAAATGAAAAATTTCACAAATAACATTTATGTAAAAATCTGAGTTAAACTTTCAAATAAGGAGATTATTTAAATTGAAACTTCTAACACATACATGTATATACATCACAAAACAATCACAAAGCAAATGGATATGTCTCATTACAACAGTCAACAGAAAGGTCAGAGAGTTCATTCAAACATATGGAACACATACTTTGCAAGCCAGAACATCAGGTTCAGTCTTGAGCACAGCATACTTCCCAAAATGAGCATTTCCTGGAGTTGCCCCCCTCAAATAAATAAGCAAAAAAAAATCCAGAAAGCATAAAAAGTACTTGATAATAAAGGATAAGCAAGAATGTTTATATATATGATACATGCGTATAACATATATACATAATATGTATTTTAAAAGCATGCTGAAAAAATGAACGCTGCTGTAATGTGAACTGAATGAGTCAGGGTATCAGAAATGGACTTCCTTCTTATAACCAGTCTCTAATTTTGACTTCTGTGCCTACATTGCCTTTTCAAATTGTGCAACCAGAATCTATTTTAAAATAATAATGCATTTTGATTAATAATACCAGTTTTTATAAAACCCTGAATTAAACTTTCATCCATGAATAGCAATATATTTAATTGAGAATGACTCAGCCCACACAATAGAATGAGAGCCACATATAATTTAAGTGGGGTTAATGCAAGCAAAATTACATATAATAAACAAACAATGATATTCATTGTATTTCTTATGTAAACACATATTTTCTCCCTGGTAAACAATTGTGGAAAAGTCTAAGTAAAATTATGTTCAGAAATAGTCTATTCTAAACTCGCTCCTTTTAGCCTACTTGTCCAAATTACCATCTGCTCTTTTTCCCAACAAAAATTTGTTTCAAACTAATTCAGCCTATATTAGAATCATGCCCCACATTAATATGTTTATAATCATATTCAATTCATCATAAGGTTTACTTTTTAGATTAAGAATTTATTAAATTTTTCATGACATATTCATATGAATACTCCGTAAGTCTATTCTTCAAAATATTGTTTGGTTTTGATCTCTTTCCCTATCTGCTATTATCTCTTCTGAAACTCACTCAATGCCTCTTTTTTAATTCAGTTTTTATTCTATTCTCCTTGATGCTGTAGGAATAAGATATCTCTTCTTCAAAAAAGTAGCACCATTTACTGAGAAGGATACAAATAAAAATAATAGCCTGTCATACATACAACCATAACACATTTCTATGTCATTATACTTTTATCAGAACCAGAATAATCTTAGAAATTTTACTTCTTCCATTCCACGTGCAATATATAATGTTGGCTACAGAAATATTTTACTGTTTTCTTGTTATTTTGATGTTTGTTTAAATTATGTGATAACTTATTTAAGCAGAATTTAAGGCAATTATTATTCTAATTAGTTTATTGTAATCCCAGGGCTCTGAAAAACTCAGCTTTTGTTCATGTAACAGAACCCTTATTTGTAATCAAGTCACCTGCCTATTAACAGATGTTTTCCTTATTTAAAAAGAAAGCTAAATTTAACACCTTTAATAAAATTAGTACACAATAATGCATAGTGATTAAGAATAAACTAAGCATCAAATAATTTTGTATATTATGCTAAGTTTAAAAACAGAACATCTTCCCATTTGGAATTTAAAGACTACGTGAAGAGAAAAGTTGTTCAAATAATATCAAATAGCAAGTTAAATTAAAAATCATTTTAATTACAAAAAAATAATATGGGAACCAGAAGGTCAAACAGGTCGCTTTTCTGGGTCTTCACAGCTATTAGATATTGTTTCCTTTTCTTGGACTCTTCATCTCACAAAAATCCCCAGGATTCCTAACTTTAATCTTCATTCTTATTCAATAGGATGGTATTAACTTCATGGCAGATTCTTTCCCAGGGCACTCTGTCTAAAATCCTCACAGTAGATTCTATCAACTCTTACCTCACATTATATTTTATTAATAGCACATATTCCACTTGATATATATATATATATATATTGAGTATCTATTTATCGTTTGTCATTCATATCCCATCACCAGGACAGAAACACCATGAAAATCAGGACTTTGCTTAATTACCTATTTTATTGCCAACATTGAGAGAAGTGCATGGCACAAGGGGAGCTAAAAGTACATCATCATCATCTTCATCTCGTTAATCTTCGAATTTCTCGAGCATTCTCAGTAACATCTCCATTAGTCCTAGCCCTGAGATTTTAGAAGCCTCTCCTTCCTTGTCCTTCCCAATGATGCCACATTGGAGGTTCTTTCAGGGTCATGGGGATGAGACCCAGCTTGTTACTGGTTTTGGTATATGAATACACCATGGGGAGTTTGCAAGGCTCTCCCATGTGGGCAGGAAACTCCTGGTAACCTGCCTTATACTAGGCTATAAGATGTCTTCCGGGAGCTTGGTTTTAAGTCTCTGGATGTTGGCCATTGATAGGATTCTATGGCGCCAGGGGCAGTCCCTGGGTGTGACCACCTAACTACTGGAAAATGTGAAATCTGGGTGGAAGAAGCCCAGTCCTGACCCAGGCAGTCTTGGAGGTCTCAACCCCGAGTCCCACACACCTGGGTTCCTCTGCTAGTACCTTCATGAGTGAGGCTCGTCTCGTGTGGAGAGGGGCCTTGAGCATGGCTGTGGCTAAGGCTCTGGAGGTCTTCAGCCACAGGAGCTCTGCTCAGGGTGGGGAAAAAAGCTGGAGCCCAACCCCTCTGAGGGGCCCTGGGGAAGACGGCCCGGTGCGCAGGTCAGAGACTCTCTGCATCGCTCTCTTCTGTGAGCTTGCATATGTACAGAAAGTACAAAATGTACAAAAGTACATATATGTACAAAATTATGCAAGTTAATTAATTAATTAATAGGATTGAGATTGTCAGTACAGGATCCCCTGAATAAGCAATGCTTGACAGAGACAGAGAATACATAGAATTTAATTATTCAAAGTTATATTGGAGAGTCCAGAGAGAAGACTGCAGATGCCAAGGCCCAGAAAATAGGAATATGCAGAATTAGGTCACAGGTCTAGACCAGAGGATGGGGCAAAGCGAAGGAAGCTAGAGAAGAATCAGAAAAGGCATATCTGCATCCTGCTGCAAAATTAAGGACTGCTTTTCTACTAGTAACAAGGAATCTTGAAATATTCAAAAGGGGGGTATAGGGCAAGATGTGATCAAAAGTTTTTATTCAGTTTCACACACATTGGAGTGTGTGTGAGACAGAATAAAGGTCCTCCAACATAGCTAGATCCATAATTACTAGATATTAATACTTAAAATCTGTAACTATGGCAGGACACAGTAAAGAAAGCCATAGGCCACAGAATACACATGGCTTCTATAATGTGAACCGGGCAAGGGGCGAAACTTCTCCCTAGAGGGAAATGCAACTCTATTGACACACAGACTTTGGTGGGTTGAGATCCACTTTGGGCCCTCTGACTTCATTCAAGAAATCTAAGATGTTGAGCCAAGCCACTAGGCGGTAGTTTGTGGTTATTTGTTCTAAGAACAACAGCGTTCTAACACAAAAAGGGTTACAAGAATAATTTGGGGGGCACACCCAGCAGTGCACAGGGACAACTCCTGCTCTGCACTTAGGAATTATTCCTGCCTGTGCTCAGGGAACCATATGGGATGCCAGTGATTGGCCATGTGCAAGGCAAATGCCCACATTGCGGTACTATTTCTCCAAGCTACTAATCAATGGGATGACAGTGATACAGTGATGCATAAAATATTTGAGTCATTTTGCCTTTCCTTGCCATTGCTGACCAAATATTTCTACCACTAGGCACTAACATGTGGAAATATGTGGGGACCAACCTACTCTGCACTCACACATTGTGAAAAATCACAAACAGTGGTTTTGATAGAATCTCATTAGAAAGTGTTTCAAATGAAAAGCAAATAGGTTCACTCAAATGTATTTTGATATAGCCTTTTTCAGTCTGCAGACAGCTATAACAGAGTGAAGTGGAAGACTTCGGACTCCAAGTATCAGAATATTAAAATAGTGAGCTAATCAATAAACAATGGCACTTTACCCTTATTCCAGAAATTTAATTATCTAAGAGGAAAGAATCATTGGGCATGAGGACCGAGAGATAGTAAAAGGGTTGAGGCACATACATTCCACGGGGCCAATCCTGCTTTGAACTCTGGCATCACTTAGCACATAGATGGTAAATGATGACTTTCTTAGTTTCTCTGGAGCCTTTGAACTGACAAGCTTACTTGGATAGGCCATCTACCTGCTATTTACTCTCTTTTGATTATATAGCTTATAGCTCTATTCATTTATTCATTATTTAACAGTGCTTAGTGTAATGTGGTATAATAATAGAGTGGCATTGGGGCTGGAGCAGTAGTACAGCAAGTAGGGCGTTTGCCTTGCACGAGTCTGACCCAGGTTTGATTCCCAGCATCCCATATGGTCCCCCGAGCACTGCCAGGAGTGATTCCTGAGTGTAGAGCCAGGAATCAGCCCTGAGCATCGCTGGGTGTGAGCCAAAAAGGCAAATAATAATAATAATAATAATAATAATAATAAATAATAGCTTTTGACAAAGGATTGATAGCTTTTGACAAAGGAACTTGGATAATTATTTTCAAAGTCAAGTTTTAATTCAATCATCATAATGTATGTGCAGAAGAAAATAATAGTTAAAGATACCCTACCTCCTGTATTTGGCATCCCTCTGGACAAGAGAACTAATCCTATTATCAGATGCAAAGGTCTTTCTTAGGAGTCTAACTCTACTAGATGCATCTATTTAAAAGATCTCGATGGTGCCCCAAAGATGACTTTGAAAACAACTCAGTATAGAAGCAATTCTAATGTGATTTCAAAGCTATAGAGATGCATTATCATGGAAACGGGTTCTTGGCTGATTTGAATTTCATCTGAGCCTGCTGCTTCTCCCTTCCTTCTGAAGTGATAATGCCCCTTTATGACTTCGGTCTTTTTCTGCTTTACCGAAACATATTGTCAGGGATAAAATATGGTGATTCTAGCTAGGAGTAACCAGGGCAGATGTGATTCTAAACTACAATGATACTTTATTTTTAGATGAGAAGAGTTAACAATAATCGACTTGAAACTATCTCTGGCTATCTGGAAAGCTAAAAAAAATAAAACAAATAACAAAGTAAAATTAAAGCTTGTAATAAGGAGCGCAAATTTTTAAGAGAGGAAATCCAGATCATTCTAGACTATGATTAAGCATTGTTAATTAAACACTGTATTGTGTTATTTTTAAATCCCTTGGAAAAAATGTTAGGAAATCAACCTTAAATGTTTGCTTTTATGCTTATCATAATATATTGAGACATTTATATGGATTTCTTTGCTCTGTGTCAAATACAAAGTCATGGATTAGTGAGCTGTTCAATAAGAAGACAATTGCTGGTTTGCATAAGCAGAAATGACAGGGATGCCTGTTTGCACAACCATTCTAAACAAGTTGTCTGCACAGAACATGGAAAGTTGGGGCTTAGATCCAATTTGGTTTCGTCCTAAGGTCCTGTAGTATAATGGATATGATCCCTGTATAAGTCTGCTATTTGGAAATACAGAGACTTTCTGGGGAGATATAGTAGAAGCCACAGGGCCTAGTGTACTGGGCTATTGGACAAGAAAACAACTGAAGATAGGATGTGCATGATGGGGTTGGGGTGATGCATACATATCACTTAAGTATTTATTCAACAAAGTGACAAATGATTGATGGTTTTATTTTGACACTCTAATACTCAGTTCTCCAATGTCTTAATGTACAATCTTGGCTCCTTTCCCTTCCTCTAACTGTTTGGGATTCAATGCATTGGGTTGTTTTATTACTCTGAAGATTGTATAGACAACCTATCAGAGTTCTTGGCTCTGACTTAATTTTATCAGCCAAAAAGGTCAACAGCAAAATCCATTTACATGGCTATTGAATGGGAGTCAAAAGATTAGTGGTAGAAGGTGCTGATAAGAAATGCCTCAAGTTAAATGTCAGTTTGGATCCACTTCACACCAAGAGAGGCATTCATTTCTTTACCTTTGAAGACACATTCATCTTAATTTTTTTGAGGGGTATAGAACACTTGGTAATTGTCCTATAATTATTCATGATTGTGTGTCTTCATATTGGACATTGCCTGTCTCTATGATAGAAGGGTTTCCTGAACATAATCTTCTTAGTTGTTCAAGTTGCACTTTGGCTAACCAGATGGTTAATCCATACTCTGTTTAAGGTTGCTCTTAGAGATAATCAAACTGACTTTGATATATTTTGTGGATTATAGGTGAGAGGTTCATTTTATTTTTCAATTCCAGAAATAGGTTGACTCTTGCTTTTAATTCACATCCATGCACTCATTTCTTGTAATTCTCTACTGTAATTATATTGATTGAAGCAACACATTTTTCCCTTTAAGTAAGAGTAGTGCTCTTATTTAAAGAGTAGTCAGATTTTAACAGTTTTCTGTTCATCATTTTCTGAAAGTATATTACCATCTCTTATAGATGGTGAAAAGTTCTTTTTTTTCCTTGAAAGCACTTGTATATTGCTATCTGTTCTCTTGTGTGTCTATATGGGGTGAGGAAAGGAAGAGAAAAATAGTTGATAGCTTATTATCTGCAAAACACTTGACAGCATCTGAAAGATATATTCTAGAAATAAAGGTGGTCTGATGTCTTATTGTTGTTTTTGCATTCTAGAATACATGATTGTTGTCAAATGTCATAGATTATTTTGGGTCACAGTGATTTTAGGAAGTATAGGATCCACATTTTCTCATATTCAAAGATATCAGAAATTTATTTAATTTTACCCAGCTTTCTATATTTTTAATGTACCATTTTCAATGGATTTTATACTCAATTCACTGCTTTATTTTCCATTCACAGTCCATTCTTATAAAGGATTCAGTTTTCTCACAATTGCAGTAACATGTCAAGGTAGCCCACTTGGGCCTCTTTGCCCTATCTAGAGTGATAATGCTGCCTGTTTCACGAAGTACAGCATCCCACCAAATTCACCCATGCTGATTCTTTCCTCAAATTTAAGTGCTGCAGAACCTAAAATAATTTTTGATACTTTATTCTTGCAATCCCCAAGAATATTATCTTTGTTTATTTTTCACTTCTTTAATTTGGATACATTTTTTATTTTTCATTTGGAGAGAGAGTGTGTACGGGTTTGGGGGTATGTTTCATACCCAATAGTACTTAGGATTTACTCCAGGATCAGTGCTCATGTGCCACTCCTGATGGGCTCAGGGAACCCTTTAGGGTTTTGGTGATCAAATCCAAGTGGGCTGTATATAAGGCAAATGTCTACCTGCTGTACTATCTCTCTGCCCAAATTTGGATGCTTTTTAAGGCTCAGGACCACAATAAGAATTATAAATGGGCGTGGGAAGGGATGTGCTTTTAACTCTTCTATGACTAAGTATATTTACAAATAGATCTATTTAACTTGTTATTTTTTTTTTTTTTTTACTACAAAGTTAAGTGCAAGGCACAGGGTTTGCACGAACATTTATAGTATGGTATAAAGGATTCTGTCTTTATACATTGTGCCTGAAATATAGTGATCTTATTTTTAACTATCTGCCTAATGGGTGAGAGGAAATAGTATAACATTCAGGAAATGCATAATCAATAATCCAAGCAAGTATCACTTTGGAAAGAGATGCAGGCTAAGTAGATTCAATCAGTTTCTAGTGTTCTGTTTCCAGATTCAACTTAATTTAGAAAATTGGCCAAATTTAATACTTATGTTTTTTACTGTTTTGAAAATAATGTAAAATTATATCACAGACACTCCATAATCTAATATCTACCCATAGCCAGTTTTAGATCCAGATAAACTAAGTTTCAAAATTTTTGTGCCAATAGTTATTAGCTGTTCAATCTCAGACAAATTCGATAGTCCTTTCAAAGTCCTCTGACCATTAAAATAAGAACCAAATTTTGAATAATTTGATTTAAACTGAAAAAAAATGTTTAACAAGCAGTTAAAATAATCCATAAGGACTGTGAGTAGACCTGATCACTTGGGGGTGCGTTTTTGTATAACCCCCTTTCCTATTCAAATCCACCCTAGATATTAATTGCTTAAATATCCACTTGAAAATTTCAGCTACTATTAACCTCACAGAATTGTATTCTTGTCATTCTTCTTGCTTTTGGTCCACAACGAGTGATGCCCGGGGCTTACCCCTAACCATGTTGGGTAACAGGGATTGAACCTGGGTTGGTCTAATACAAGGCAAGTTCCTCAGCCCTTGCATTTTCTATTTTACTCAACTTGCCAGAATTTGAAACCCAAAACTTAGCATCGTGAAGTGGTAGAAAGATAAGATAGTAAAGCCTTATCACAGTGAAAATAAGTGTGAAGGTTTCCACTATCGACTGGACCAAAGTCAGATCACATTTTATATTATATATGATCATTTACTCATAAACCCAGGTGTGTGGTTACCCGGGGCTGAGACCTCCAAGCCTGCTTGGATAGGGACTGGGCTTCTTCCACCCAGATTTCCCATTTTCTAGTAGCTAGGTGGTCACACCCAGGGACTGGCTCTGGCACTATGTAATCCCACCAACAGCCAACATCCAGAGACTTAAAACCAAGCTCCTGGAAGCTTGGTTCTTATAGCATAGTTCTCTCTCTGGGAGAACCTGGCAAGCTACTGAGAATTTCCTGCCCACATGGGAGACCCTTGCAAATTCCCTATGGTGTATTCATATGCCAAAACCAGTAACAATGATGGGTCTCATTCCCCCCGACCTTGAAAGAGCCTCTAACGCGGCATCATTAGGAAGGATAAGTAAAGAGAGGCTTCTAAAATCTCAGAGCTAGGACGAATGGAGCCGTTACTGAGACCGCTCAAGAAATTCAACGATCAACAGGATGATGATGATGATGATGATGATGATGATGATGATGATGATGACGACGACGACGATTCATATATTGCTTTTTCTGGCTACATGATCTTCCATAGCTCCCAGTCTCTGTACAGAAGGAACAAACTCAATGATAGCTGGTTGAAACTTCCACTTTGTGTTAATATAATTTGTAATTTAAAAAAAATAGGTAAAAAAGTGATAGAAGGATGACTAGAGACACTACCCTTGAGAAATAATTTTAACAGAGGTTCTATTTCAGAGGCACATGTTTACTCTCTGGGAAGACTTTTATCCATGTACTTCACCCCCTTGTATAAGTTACAGTTTGATTAACTGAAGAGCATTTCCTCCTGGACAGAAAAACTATTCTTCTCTTTGGAAAGTGGCAGCATACATTATTTAGTAATTTTTGAGTTTAGGTGAACTCAGGTTTAACTGCATGAATACATTTAAAAATAATATTTATCAAAATAAACTAAATTAGAGGACCATGTACTTAAAATCAACATCAAACTTTCCTTGTTTCATTTTTATTATTTCACTTTCCATGGAAAGGAAGCCACCTTAGGGTAAAGGATTAATGGCCTTATTTCTATAATAACATAATTTTTTAAATTAGTGTGGACAACTGAAAATATTTAGTATTGAGTTTTAATACTCAGAAGAATGATTTATTCGGGGAATAGTAAAGCACCTTTAATTCCAAAAAAAGAAAAAGAAAAGTTGGTTATGTTGGTTAACTGTGGTCTATTAATGGGATGTTGATATCTTCTCTAGCACTATGGTTGCTCACAACACACTTTATTTCACTGTTAGCTTCCTAAGACAATTCTTTCTTTAAGAACATTATAGTGAGAGGCATTTTGTTGCTTGACTTTTTTCTAGTTTTTATCAACAAATGTTTTTTCACATATTAAAAGACTTGAAAGATAAGTCCATGGAAAGTGAAGAGGTAAAATTTCACACTGTGATAAAACTTTTGAAAAATAAGCACAATATTAAACAGAAAATTATTGGACATATGGTAGGTAGGCCTTCTGATAAATATAAGAAAACTGAGTGAAGCCACATTCAATTGGTTATAGTACTGTAGCACTGTTGTCCCATTGTTCACTGATTTGCTCGACCAGGAACCAGTAATGTCTTCATTGTGAGACTTGTTACTGTTTTTGGCATATCGAATACACCACAGGTAGCTTGCCAGGCTCTGCCATGTGGGCAGGATACTTTTGGTAGCTTGACGGGCTCTCCTAGAAGGGTGGGGAAATTGAACCCAAGTTGGCTGAGTGCAAGGCAAATGCCCTACCCACTGTGCTATGGGTCCAGTCCAATTGCACTCTGGTATCACCTTTTTTTTTTTTTAATGAATCACAGCGAGATACAGTTACAATGTGGCTCATGATTGGTTTTAGTCATCCAGTATTTCAACACCCATCCCTTATCACCACCAATGTCCCCAATTTCCTTCCTGACATTCCCCCCACCTCCTCTTCAGCCTACTTTTATGGCAGGTCTCTCTCTCTCTCTCTCTCTCTCTCTCTCTCTCTCTCTCTCTCTCTCTCTCTCTCTGTCTTTCCCTCTCCCTGTCCCTCCCCCCTCCCTCCCTCCCTCTCTCTCTCTCCCTCTCTCTTTCCTCTCCCCCAACCCCTTTAGGCATTGTGATTTGCAATACAGTGCTAACAGGTTATCATGTTGTTCATTCACCTACTTTTAGCACTCAGTTCTTGTCCAGAGTGATCATTTTCAACTACCATTGTCATAGTGGACACCTATTTTTCAGATTTATATCACTAATATTTAATGCATTGTGTTTGTGTTAGCTATTTTAAATTGTTGCAACTTTCAAATAATTTACGTTACTAATAATTATGCAATTGCTCATAGACATCACAAATGCTTACAATATATCATAATTTGTTATATGAATTTGTTATAATAAACAATTCCAAATTATTTATTATAAAATCAAAAATCAAACAACAACTATATGTATGTGTGCTGAGATAAACATACTGTCACTGTCATCCCGTTGCTCATCAATTAGTTCAAGCGGGCACCAGTAACGTCTCACATTGTGAGACTTATTGTTACTGTTTTTGGCATATCAAATACACCATGGTTAGCTTGCCAGGCTCTGCCGTGGGGGTGCAATACTCTCGGTAGCTTGCCAGGCTCTCCGAGAGGGGTGGAGGAATCGAACACAGGTCGGCCGGGTGAAAGGCGAATGCCCTACCACTGTGCTATCAATCCAGCTCCTTACATACTGACACAAAGAAAAATTTGGGTTAAATATTAGAGTACCTGGTCTTCACATTATTTATTTTTAAATAATTATCTGAATGAATTTAATGACTGCATTCAAATCATATCATTTTACTAGGTCTGTTTATTTATATTTTAAATGATTAGAAATTGTCTTCCATATATTTTCTATCTTAAAATTCATCTATCTAAATGTATAGAATATATATTCATCATTTCTTTCATCTTCACAAACGGATTGAGACACCAATTTACAAATAATACTTAGGGTTCGATGGAAATGACATAATAGAAAATAAATTAATGAAAGAGACTCTCCTTATTTGGGGAAAACTGTAGGATATAGTTTTAGCAATGTTTTCTAGGAATACTATTTTTTTTATAATTCACTTGCCATTTTATTTTAATAGCAACATAAAATAAATTATTTTATGCCTGCCAAGGAGGGAGTCTAGTCTTAGTGGGGGTGGGGGGAGGTGAGTGGAAAACTAAGTACAATATCAATTAATGGTAATTAATATAACCATTAATTACCACATTAATGGTAATATTAGTGTTGGAATATTACATTCCTGAATTAACTGTAATAACTATTTTGAACAACTTTGTGAAAAAGTGTTTAATGATGCATTTCCCCTCAATTTTCAATGGATATCGTGGCCCTGGATTAGAGAGACAGTGTTGAGATTAAGGCTCGGGACTTGCACGCAGCATCCTGTTGAATCCCCAACACCATTGGGTCCCTTGAGCTTCACTAACTGTATCCCTTAAAGGCCCCAAGCCCTGCTGGAGTGGCCTGGATAATCCCTGGTGCTAGTATTACAGGGCTTGTGCAGCAGCCAACCCTTGGACACTTGAGTTGTATCATAAACCTGGTTGAGAAAGCTGAGAGTAACCTGAGGGTCTCCTCAGGATCACAGCTTGGGGGGATACCCCCACTCTTACCCCAATTACTAGATTCATTTGAAACATTTTTCTAGAATACCATTTTCCTTTCTTCTTCACAACCAAGTCCATAGATGAACTGAGAGAGGTGAATTATAAATTAAAGACAGAATCCTGCCATAGCGCAGCAGGTAGGGCATTTGCCTTGCACACCCACTACCCCGGTTCAATTCCTCCACCACTCTTGGAATGCCCAGCAAGCTACTGAGCGTGTCTCACCTGTGCAGCAGAGCCTGGCAAGCTATCTGTGGAGTATTTGATATGTCAAAAACAGTAACAAGTCTCGCAATGGAGACATTACTGGTGCCTGCTAGAGCAAATTGATGAGCAACAGGATGACAGTGACTGAATTTAACATACCATTTTTGCAAGCTTGTTTTTAAATATTTACACCTGAGATGTATAAATGTTATAATGTGAGGTGGGTTTCAACAGAAAAAGATGCAATGTATTCATAGAATATGACATATGCTCATAGATTAACTCATCATTGCCTTATCTACATATTGCTTGAAGTAGGTACTACACTATCATTTTAAAGTATTTCTTTTAGCTAGTAGTTAATTTAGTTCATCCTTACTGGGCCATCATCTTAAGATATAGTGAGTGTAATAAGATCCATAATAGAAGATCTTTGATATTCTCAAGTCATGGTGCAATAATAGTATACCAAAGGCATTATAGGTTAACACTATTGAAACTGTATTACCTCAACAACAATAAAAAGAAAAAATTAAGAGATAAGCATATTGCTAGATGCTGAGTACATACTGTTGAGAAGAAAAAAAAATTGAAGTTGCTTACAGTCTGATTTGGAAGGCCTGAAAACAGTTGTTGGTAATTAGAAATTAAGATTTTGTGGATGTAAGCAAAGTTAGTGGTATGATTATATAAATGACAAGAACAACCACTTAGAGAGAACCACAGGTTAGCAGTATTAAAATTAGTATCTGAAGAATGTGATAGATTTTTCCAATGGAAAAGCAAAAGGAAAAAAGCATTGCTTAGCATGGCTAAAAGAGCAGACTCAGATGAGGTTGGACAAGCAGTGAGATGACAGTGACAAGACTTTGGAAATGGGAGCTGCTTTCATTTTGTTGCAATTTTATTTCTCCCCAGTGGAAAGCTGTTGAATGAGAATAAGCAGTAAAATGGCTCATTTTGAAAGGCATTAAAGAACAAACTTATGTGCTGCTGTTCTTGGGACTGTCACTGTCTCTGTCTTCCTGTTGCTCATCGATTTGTTTGAGCGGGCACCAGTAATGTCTCTCATTGCCAGACTTATTATTGCTGTGCTTGGCATATCCAATATGGATATTGTGGGTGCGATACTCTCGGTCGCTTGCCGGGCTCTCCTGGAGGAGCGGAGGAATCGAAATCCAGTCCGCCTCGTGAAAGGTGAACGCCCTACTGCTGTGCTATTGCTCCAGCTTGTCCTTGGGACAAACTTTCCAATTTGCTAAATATATTTGCCCATTTTACCGACAAGGAAATTAGAGTTCAAAGATGTTAAACAGCCAATTGGATGTATCTATAATTGGCAGGGGGTCAAAAAATAACAAGTTTTGCTTGACTTAGAAACCAGTGGCCTCTTCTTTGGCCCCCATGCCTTCCTGTAATATACCTATGATTAATTTCTCATAGAATTATTTGTTTGAATTTGTCTGCTAGTAAACAATCACATATGAAAGTGCAGCTGCTGAGTGAGGAATGCATTGTCAAGAAAAACTATCAAAGAATTATCTTCTATATCCTACGATAGGACAAATTTTAAAGGTCCCATGAGGCAAGACCTATGAGTGACAAAGGCATTGACCAGAGTCTAGGCAGCAATACATGCCTGTATTCTAGGCATGGAATACAGGCTTTTGGGAGCAGGCTCTGATGAATAATCATCCTGGAACATGTTGCTATGTAAGATAAAGATAGAACCAGAAAATGAAGAATTAGGCTAGGGAAAGGAATAGAAAGCTTCAATGATGATAACTAGGCCAAAAGAGAAGTCAGAAAAGGTCCATGTGGAGAGCCTACATCGCTGCAAGAAGAATCTCCGGGTTGCGTGTTATTTTACAGGTCCAGACTTAGTTTTTTAATTATTATTTTCTGAAAGTTGACAAGACATAAAGGTTTATCACATATGTGTTTGTTCTGTTTTCACTGCAGAAGTCTAGCAATTTAGTCTCTTCTGTGCTTCAGTACTTTATTTTGCCTATAATAATCCTTAGAACATTTATTATATGGCAGCAGAGAGCATAAAAAAATGCTAGTTTTTGTTGAAATATGCAAATTTTTAGCGGGCGCCAGTAACATCTCCATTACTGGTGCCCGCTCGAGCAAATCGAAGATCAACGGGACTACAAGTGATACAAGTGATGCAAATTTATATTTAAACATAAAGCATATCAAGAAGAACTATTTTAGAACCACTTGTATATGCATTAAAACTATTATTTTTATTTTTCATATAGATATATACTTACATATACATATATACTCTGGGTTTGAGAACTTTTGTAACCTGTGTATTGTTGATTATATATATGGACATATATATATATATTTCTTATTTACATGCACACAAATGGCATACTTCCTAGAAAGAATGAACCTCACCAGTATTTCCTTATCTTCTCCACCATTTTTGCCTGAAAGTTGGTATGAAAGTTTCAAGCTTCCTTGACTCACCAAGCTTAACTCACCAGTACTGGGCATGTGCCCAACCATACTCCCTCCGTGGCCATTTTAACACTAATGAGGAAAAGAAAAGAAATGGACTTGTTGTGATAGTTTGGCAAAAGTCAGCTAATGGCAACTGTTTGTACAACCCCAATCAAGTGATTTATTTCTTATATATTTCTGAATCACAACCAAAACATCTGTATGGAAAATCACATCCTGTGGAATCATCACTCAATGGGACTATAGGGAAGAGAAGAATGAATTCTCTTTAGGGAGGGTCAAATGTCTCGTCTACTATAATTGTCTGATTTTCTATGGCCAAGAATTCTTTATAAGCTTCAGGAGCTGCGGATTTAAATTCTATCATTTAAACTGAAATGAATCCCCCTCCATCACTGAGAAATATCACTCATGAAAATATGATTATGCTCCTTTGCTCATGAATGACACCTAGGCATCATACAATAAATCACAGAGATTTTATTTTATGAATTAAACATGAGGCTCGTACGGTATGATTGAGCTATTCCTTTGGGAGAAGAATGAGAAGATTCCAGTTCTCTATGACTTGGAATCTATATTAACTGCCATAGGATCACCACTGCCTTTGATCTAAGCAAAGGTCACAGCAAATTTCAACTTTTTGGAACATGCAAACGGAGTGACCACTGACCTCCCAGTGCCATATCTGGGTTCATATAATCACTCTGATAGATTGATGGGGCCCCTTAGTCATTATCACGTAAGGCCAACGATCTTTACAACCTAAAGACAGGAATCAAACCAATTGCATTTCAAAACATATCTTCAAAAAGATACCGATGTGTACCAGACAGATCAAACCAGAATCATTTGGTATGTCATATTTTGATTCTATCGATGCCTGTGGCAGGTCATGGGGATCCACAACTCTTTATGGCAATATAAGCTTGGCTTCCAAAGACATAAAGGAAACAGACTTTTGTTTGAAATGACCAGTGGAGGTCACATTACAGACTGCAAGATAATGGAAAGAATCTGGAGTTTGTAGTTCAGATGCATCATGAATTAAATGATGCAATAGCACTGCAATGAAGGAGAAATAATGATGAAAGCATAAAACCAAAGAAAAGGAGAGTAAGACCCCCAAGTATCTATGCACAGTCTGAGCCACAGACCCTAAGAAGGCTAGAAATAAGTGGGGGAAAAGGTAGAGAGGGATCCAAAGAAAAACCACCCACTTCCCAATGTTGCTCCATCGCTCCAGAAATTAATCAAATTTTTAATTAAAGTAAGGGAGGTTGATAATTTTCAAAGAGAGTTGTTGAACTCATTCCAATACAATGTGCCAGTTTGAGTCGGATCATCTTCATTGTTGCAATGCAAGATTTTTAAAGGCCACACAGTATCCACAAAGCTCTACCCCTGACACCAATTATTGTGGCTTAAAGGGTGATAAGGATTCCCAAATGACAATAAACAAATATAATTTCTTACTGCAAATGTTCCTTTATTATTTTCTGTGGGAGGATGGGGAGTAATATTAAAACATGGCAGTTTGCATGGACAAACATAATTTTATTCACTGTAATTACTGCAACCAGTCTTGGTATATTCTCAGTAGTAGAATTTTCATCATCCGAAAGAAGCTTTGCTTTCCTCCATAATATTCAGGACAGATGGAATTGAATTGCTCATTCCACATCTCTTTGGATTACAGACCTGCATTGTCATAGTTAGATATGACTGCAAAATCTAGAGGGAGCAAAAGTTTATTTGAGAAAAGACTGGTATTTGTATGAACTTTTCTAACTTTCACCACTTTTCAAGTTGACTTTAACTATTGTCTGATATTAACAATTGACCTTTCTCTTCTCCCCTTGGAAGACTAGAATTAAAAATATTTATGTGTTCAGTAATGCATTCACTTGTATGGCAGAATGTTGCCAATTGGTGTTTTTCTCTTCTTTTTCAAAAGATGATTACATGTTCACAATTTACAAGGTATTGTACACATTTCAGCAGGAAATTGTAAGCCTTTATCTTTTGACAGCAAGAAGGAATTACTGCCCTTTTTTTTTAAAATAGCCTCCCTATTTTGTCCAAATAAATGATTCATGCTGGAGATTTCATGATGCCTTTTGTTGGTTTCTGTGAATTTCAACACAGGCAGTCAAAAGAGAAACAAAAAAGTAACACATTTCTGAAAATTTCAGAAAATTATAGGTTTTATATAGGAAGGAGGATACATTCAAGTATCTTGAGTCCTGGTGTCTTCTTCCTTCTATGCTTTATTTTATTTTTTTATTAACACAAAGTTTAGAGCAAGGGAAAGAAAATAAATGAGAGGGTAGGAAATGAATATTTTCTTTCTTTCTCCAGTGTCTTCTGAAAAGCCCATTTCCTTATACTCCCAAGAATAGAAGAAAATAAAAGATGACTGCAAACATGTTCACTAGCACTTACCACTGGTGTCAGAAAGCTACTTTTTTTGTTTTTTGGGTCACACCCGGTGATACACAGGGATCACTTCTGGCTCTGCACTCAGGAATTAACCCTGGTGGTGCTCAGGGGACAATATGTGATGCTGGGAATCAAACCTGGGCAGGCTCATGCATGGCAAATGCCTTACCCGCTGTGCTATCTCTCCAGCCCCAGAAAACTCTTATTTAAATTTACCAAAATGCCTTGTCTAGCACAGATTCTTTCAGAATTGCTGGACAAATGGCTTGTTAAATAATAAAAATTAACTACAAAATTTATGACACGTATTTTCTTATTGTTGGTGCTATAATTTCTTTAGCTATCACTCCTTGGAAATATAATAGAAGGTGACTTCAGTATTCCCCAATATCGACTATGGTTGTATCCTTTCATATAGCAAGTTTTATTCGTGTGTGTTGGTTTGTGTTTTGGAGTTTTTCCTCAATAACTTATAAACGGTGACTAAGCAAGATATCTTAAGTAAAAGGGAATTATGATGATGTGGAGCTATGTACAGCTCTTTTGTATATTCTGAATTGTATATTCTTTTGTAAATTCTGTATTGTTGAACCATGGAACATATAATACCAATATACCATCATAAATGTGGACAAAGACACTCATACTAATATGCCTTTATTTATCTGTTTAGTGGGTGGGCCGCATCTGGCGTTACTCAGTTGTTACTCCAGACTCTGCACTCAGGAATCACTCCTGGTGGCACTTCAGGGACAATATGGAATGTCAGGGATTGAACATGGGTTGACTGTGTGCAAGTCTAGCACCTTACCCACTGTACCATCTCTCTGGTCCCTATTCCTAACCTTTAAATTTCATTGACTATTTCAATGAGTTGCAAATAAAAATTAACTCTTCAGATTTCTTGATAAAAGATGATGAAAACCTGTACATTTGAAAATATGTTTTAAATTCTGAAGCGCAGTAGAATGCACGGTTCTGTTTTTATTATTGGCAAACTATCTAGAATGACAAACAGAAGAATGTATCTCCCTACTGAGATTCACATTCCTATTGAATAGCAAGTAATTCCTAAATGCGTGAGCCCATGGAGAACTTGAGAGAAGTCATAATGCTGTGACCAAAATGCAGACTATGAATGAGGAAAATTCTTCCAGGGTCAGTCCGAAGCTGCTAAAAAGGTCAGCCCTGAAGAAATCCGGGGAGATAATGGTCCATTTTGCAATGTGATTGGCAGCAGCCTTCAGGTTTGAGTTGCTCAGGCAAGTCCCTGCCTCCATCTGGGTTAATGCAGCCAAGTATCTGAATCCTCTTTCTTATTCTATTGGTCATCTTCCTAGCACTTCACAAATAACACTTCTTCATCACCTAACACCACCACCTTCCTGACTCTCTGGACCTATAGGGGGATGATTGCCTCTAGAATAAATGGATCAATAATATTGGGCTAGATGGAAGATGAACCTGACTTTCAGTATAGTTTTAAAACTATTATAAAATGAGGTATTGAGACTTTTAGAAATCCATAAACTCTTGGGTAGAGCACATTGCAGCTCCTTTTTTAATGCTGATTTCACTTTCTGTGCCAGGGTAGGAGCAATGTCATAAGCACTGCTCTTGGCATCCTTTCAGCATCCTCTCTGCACACAGCAAACATCTGCTATGACCCCCTGCTCAGAGGCTCAAATGTGAAGTGGTATGCATTTGCATGACCAGCAGTAAGAATTACTGGCATGGAAAATTGCTTCTTTGATGGCCAATCACAATAAGAAAACTGGTGATATCAAAAACATAATCATTATTTTTAACATTATAGAACTCTAAAAGACATTTATAACATGTGTAAGAAACAAGGAATAATAGTACTACGAAAATTAATGGATGACTACCTAGATTCCCAAGAGACTTCCAAGGACCCATCATCATCTTCTTCTCCTAGATAATAGTTCTATTAAGTTTTGTGTTTGTCATTATCTTTTTTACCTTTTTTTTCTTTTTGAGTCACACCCGGCAATGCACAGGGGTTACTCCTGGCTCTGCACTCAGGAATTATTCCTCAGGGGACCATGCTGGGAATCGAACCCAGGTTGGCCTCATGCAAGGTAAACGCCCTACCTGCTATGCTCTCGCTCCAGCCACTGTTTTTCTTTTTCAAAGGTGCTGCACCATAGATTTAAGTTGTATTATATATGTATGAAAATAGTGCCAGAAATATAGCAGAGTGGGTGAAGCACTATTCTTGCATGAAACTGACCTGGCTTGAATTCCTGGCATCTAATATGATTCCCTGAGCACTGCCAGGAGTGATTCCTGAGTGCAGGGCCAGGAGTAACTTCTGAACATCACCGGGTGTGGTCCAAAATCCAAAAACAAAAATAAGGGGAAAAGTAAAGAGAAAAAGAAAGAAAGAGAAAGAAAGAAAGAAAGAAAGAAAGAAAGAAAGAAAGAAAGAAAGAAAGAAAGAAAGAAAGAAAGAAAGAAAGAAAGAAAGAAAGAAAAAGAAAGAGAAAGAAAGAAAGAGAAAGAGAAAGAAAGAAAGAGAAAGAGAAAGAAAGAAAGAAAGAAAATAACCATATTCTAAAATTTCTTCTGGGACTTAGTTTTTCAAATCTATATGCTGTTTCTGAAATGCATGTGCATTTTTGTAATTTCTTTATTTCTCTGCTATATTTCTTTCTTTACTATTAGTATATTTTTAGTTCTTGTTTCTACAAACAATGTCACTGGTACTTAAGCAGAGTTTTCTGTTTACTCAAAGTAGAAATTCAATATTGAAATGTGCAAATCCAATGATAAATATTAATTCGGTGTTCCTAGATAAGACAAAAATTTATAAAAAAATCTTTCCAAAGTAGTGCTACTATTTTTAATTTCCAACTTCTGTGTCAATAGTCATTTATATTCTATCATTTGTCAATACTTGATATCATTGTTTTAAGAAATGATATGCCATTTTAATTAATTGATTTTGGATTTTAAAATTCAAATTCAGAATGATGATCCTCTAATAACATGGTGAATGCTACTTTTTAAGCATGGGTTGAAAGTACCTCCATTTTCCTTAAAAAATCTGTTCACTATTTTTTCTCATTTTTGTCCTGGAAGGACAATATTCAATTGCAAGGGGTTTGTATGTGCCCTTTAACCATTTTGAAAGTGGTCTATGTTTATGTTCTGAATTTGCAGCTTATTCTTTTCATTCTTTTGGCATTTTTGATAAATAGGTCGTCAGTATTTTAACGTAAAGGGCTTGAATTTACCCAGTGTCTCCCATATGGTGTGTCTGTGTATGTGCTTCCATGGCTTACTCTTTCAAGTACATGATCTCCTTTGAACATGTATCCCTCTGCGGGTCTTTGCTATTTAAAACATCTGTTCTCCCTTCAATGTACATCTTCCTGTTTCTGCTTTGCTTTCCCGGAGAATCCCGTGTTCTCTCATGAACACATATTTCTCTCTTTCTCTCCCCACATGACTTTCTAAGTAAATTTGACTCAGCGAAAACTATATTGCTTTACTGAAAAAGTTAAAGTGCCGGGACTTGACAGATAGTACAGTGCTTGCTCTGCATGCAGCTAGCCTGGGTTTGAGTCTCAGCACCCAGATTGTGTCCAGAGCACAGAGAGGAGTGACCTCTGATGACAGAGCCAGAAGTAAGCTCTGGGCAGAGCTTTGTTTGGGGAGGCCACCACTGACAGTGTTCAGGGGTTACTCCCTACTTGGTGCTCAGATCATTCCTAGTTACACTCAGTGGACCTTGAGACCTTGGGAACTGAGTTTGACCTTCTGCCTGCAAAGCACCTGCTCTAGTCCACTAGGCCATGTCCCAGAAGTTTCAACCTGTCCCCTCTCCAGTGTCTTACTAATTACATAGTTTCTTCCTATCCCACTCAGGAGGGGGGAAAATAATGTGAATATCAGGATACTAAAGCCATGAAGAGTAATCTTGTAGACAGTTTTCTACCTCTCTTTTTTGTTTTTGTAGCTATTAAAGTGAAAAGTATAATTAATATGTACGTTAATGAAGATAAAACTTAAGAGTTCAAATTATAGCTATATTTAATGCATTTTTTAGTTTTATCAGGAATCCCCCATAAAAATACGTCTATTATTTTTATATGTCAATCATATTGTGTACTTAAAATTGTCTCTCTAGGGGCTGGAGCAATAGCACAGGGGGTAGGGCGTTTGCCTTGCACGCGGCCGACCCGAGTTCGAATCCCAGCATCCCATATGGTCCTCTAAGCACCGCCAGGGATAATTCCTGAGTGCAGAGCCAGGAGTAACCCCTGTGCATCGCCAGGTGTGACCCAAAAAGCAAAAAAAAAAAAAAAAAAAGAAAATTGTCTCTCTAACAGATTTATTTCTCTATTAAGAGATATTGGCGGAGGGGGAGGTCAGGCCATATTGAGGATCAAACCCATGTCTCATATAAGTGAACCTTTAGTCCTATCAGAACCACATATCCAGCCCTGTATAGAATACTTGACATGTTACATATTTTGTTTCTTACAACTTCTCTTTCCCCACTCAAGGCAGTTATAGATATTTTTTTTTCTCCTAAAAGTTAGAGGAAACAAATTCCGGTAGACTTATGTGTCCTGTTGAAATCTACACAACTTGTAATACTAGTCTTCAACTCTCAAGAGCTTTCCAGGTATCAACATTTGATGTCAGTTTGTTATTGTTCCCAGATAAAAACTTAGGGCATGAGTCTTTAACATGACTTTTCTCAAGCCATGCTTACTAGTTATATCTCAACTTCAAATAAATTGATGAACTGCAAAAATTGCTTTGAGCCATGAATTAAGAGCCCTCACCTTTCTTTACAATATCAAAAGCAATTCATTTAGGGCAGAACTTAAAACGCAAGTATTACATTGGCATACACACAAGTTCAGCATTAAATGCTTTTTTAATTTTCACTAACAGTATTTTCTAATGCATGAGTTTTTAATAATACATATTCCTTTATTTTAGTAAGTTCATGGTGCAACTAGCCTCTCTTTAGGAAACTCTGGCATGGAGTCCTTTCTTAGGAGTTTGAATAGTTGTGCTTTATTTTTCATACAAAGTAATAACTTTTGTATAGAAAATAATTTGGTTTTGTTTTATTTTCAGTAACTTTGGTTTTGTTTTATTTTCTCACATTGTTCTACATTGCGTTGAGAACATTTTCAATTAGTGCAAATCTTCAGATTAAAATTATTAGTTGATTATACAGATGGAATAATACTGATAGAATGAAACTTTACAATAAATGTTGTCTATTTGTATATTTTAAAGTATATTTATAGCTTTGTGAGAAGATTTTATTCCGCTGCCTTGAAAGATATATGTACTTGGTACTGGTCCAGTAAAAAATACTTTTGGGAAATGTGTTAACTAAAAACCATAGAAATGATTTGAAGTTTTATTTATTTCTTTACATTTTACTCTTATTTATATCATCACAAATATCTTTGTGTATTGAAGCACATTTAATATTTCTCTCAGAAATATTTTTATCATCTTTTTAATTTTTTTCCTCTTAAACCTCTTAAATATTAAAACACACCAAAGTGTTAGGTAGGGTACTTTCACCAAATCTAGTAACTGAAAATAAAATTTCAAAAGGATTTTTCAAAAGAGAGAAAGAGGCAGGGAGAGTGTAAAACAGAAGGGAAGGAAGGAAGGAAGGAAGGAAGGAAGGAAGGAAGGAAGGAAGGAAGGAAGGAAGGAAGGAAGGAAGGAAGGAAGGAAGGAAGGAAGGAAGGAAGGTTGGTTGTTTGAGCCAAAATAGAAGTATAATATAGTCAGAATAAGATATGAGCAGCTCACTGAATATTATTATTTGAGATGCACACTTTCTTAGAATATGTCTACTAAATAAAGCAAGATAAATGTGAAGCATTTATCTTTGATATTGTGGCACACTTTAATTAAGTCACTAACTTCATCAAACCTCCTTGGAAATTCCTCCGTAATTTCAAATGGCAACAATTTATCCTTCCCTTTTGCCCTCCTGGATTATTAGATGTAGTTATTTTGTACAATTACCACATTACTCTGCAAGGAAGTTTGCATTTTAGTTTTAGGGTTTTAACTTTTATTGCAAATGTTAATGCAACATTAAAATTCAGCATTTAAGCTCCCAGGAGCAAGGAAATGCAAAGGGCAAGGTTCTCCTAATGTGATTAATTTGTTATTCTATCTAAGGCTTCTCATTAGGGCATGCATTTATGTTTCCAACTTATAAATTAAGAAACATTAAGCCCAGTTCTTTCTTTCATGATTTTACTCTATGGGGAGAACACTTACAGTTACCATCCATGATAAAAATCTCTTATTTTAAGAAAGCTCTGTGTTCACATAATTTTATTTTCTTACCCTCTTAAAGATTTCCTTGAGTCATTATTGAGGCCATGTTTAAATAATGTCATTCAAATTAATAAATTTCAAGTCCAGCAGAAAATTATTTTGTTTGTTCATAAGGTAACAAAAACACAATCCTCCTTTTACCAAAAATTATGCATGTCCTACCTACACGCCAGAGCTGTTGCCTCAACAAATATTCTATTATAACCCACATTATTATTTATGATTATCAGTTTATACTTTCCAAAATACTTTATTTATACACATTTGATCAGTAACCATAGACTGATGATAGTCCCATTTGAGGATCTGAGTAAATAAAGATTAAGTTTATGAATTCCTTTAAACAAATCTTAGGTTCAGATTTGAGATCATGGAATAGTGTATCAACTTAGGCAGCTCATTTTTTATCTTTTCCTCACTCGTGAAAGAGCACCACTGTGGAATTAAGCAAACTATTATCAAATGTCAATAGTATAATGTAACTGTTTACACACATGCAGAGATGCATACATATGCATTATAGCACATACATATATTTGGTTACTTTTCCTTTAGGAAGAGCTCTCCCAGAGATGCTCAGGAAGCTATTCTTGGAGAATCTCTTAGTTACACTGTGGTGTTATTCTGGATTCTTGAAAGCTATATCTGAGGGTGTCAAGGAGGATGCTAGGGTTATATCCTATGATGATCTGCAGATGATGTGGTTCTGAGAATTGAACTGATTTTGTTGAATACATGATATGTACCTTATTCTTTGTACTATCTCCCTGGCCTGTATCTCTATTTTTCAATCGAACAACAAATATATCTTGAGAGCCATTGACCAAGATTATATCTTTTGGATTCTAGATTTCTTTACTTTTAACATGTACTCTTCATGATTATCCGGCAACTATGGTCTTGTACTGAGTTACCAATGGTATTAAACCAGTCTGAGTATAGAAGACATTTATAAATGTTGTAGTATGTGATTACTTAAATGATTATAGAAATTTCAGAGTCAAACTTAAATTAAACTTAGATCTAAATTTGAGCAAGAATGTCAGTTTATTCCTCATCTTGGTTTTTCTTTTACAGTTTTTCAATTAAATGCATGAACAAAATTTAACTTTCAGTCATATTTTCTATTAAGTCAATCTTTAAAGATTCATGCTATTTATAAGATTAGTTGCTAACCCAAAGAATAGTTACAAAAATCCAGTAATTTTTTTAGAGAAAAAAAATCCATTATCAACACCAGGACATTTGGGACCATGTACTCAGGCTTTAACTGTTTTCTGTCATGCTTAATTTATACTTCCTTTTTTTGCAAAGTTAATTGAAATATGCATTCTAAGTCAGCATAAACTAGCAAGGGTGTATTTTTGTTCATGTTTACTCTTAAACTTTATGTTTCAAACATTTGATTTTGTGATAATTCAAAATATCTTGAGTGTCTGAATGCTTGAATTGTATCTCAAGCATTATAAAATGACCCCTCCTTTGAAAAATTTTGTTAGAGTCTTCATTTCTAATATCCATATTTATTTTAGACTCCAAATGCTATATATTCCTTTGCACTGTAGAATCACACCATCGGATGCTGAATATTTGGTTCTGGAGTTACTAATATACAACCTATTCAATCTCATAATTATTTATACTGTCACTGTCATCCCATTGCTCATCAATTTGCTTGAGCGGGCACCAGTAACGTCTCCAACTTGAAACTTTTTGTCACCTTTTTTAATATATCAAATACTCCACGCGTAGCTTGCTAGGCTCTGCCATGCAGGTGAGATACTCTCGGAAGCTTACCGGGCTCTCCGAGAGGGGCAGAGGAATCAAACCTTGGTCAGCCTCATGCAAGGCAAATGCCCTACCGCTATAAATTTTTGAAAAATTCCATACAGGGAATGCAGATAGAGAACATAACTTTCTCAAAACAAATTTTAAAACAAAAACGTCTAATATGGGATTACATCTAGAAATATAGATATAGAATTACTGTCACTGTCATCCCGTTACTCATCGATTTGTTCAAACGGGCACCAGTAACGTTTCTCATTGAGAGACCTATTGTTACTGTTTTTGGCATATTCAATACTCACGGGTAGCTTGCCAGGATCTGCTGCACAGGCTAGATACTCTCAGTAGCTTGCCGGGCTCTCCGAGAGGGGCGGAGGAATCGAACTTGGGTTGGCCACATGAAAGGCGAAAGCCTGACCACTGTGCTATTGGTCCAGCCCAGATATAGGATTACATTTAGAAAATAATACTGCTCACAAGTAATATGATTTATATTTGTTTGTGACTGCAAAGAGGGCAGGCTTGTGTTGTGGTGAAGAAAAGGTGACGTTGGTAGAGGAAAGGTCACACCGGTGATGAGACTGGTGTTGGATCATTAAATGTGAATGCTTGAAAGCCCAAATTTGTGAATCACAATGTTTAAATTCTTAAAACAGAAAAGAAAAAGAAAATGTGGACTGAGTTGTTACATGTGTGGTATGTAATGAAAGTATAATGTTTATCATTATTATGATTACTGAAGTGATAGCACAGTGGGTAGGGCATTTGCCTTACATGCGGCTGACCTGGGTTCGATTCCTCTGCCCCTCTTAGAGAGCCCGGCAAGCTACCGAGAGTCTCTCGCTCGCACGGATGAGCCTGGCAAGCTAACTGTAGCATATTTGATATGTCAAAAGCAGTAACAAGTCTCACAAAGAAGACGTTACTGGTGCCCGCTCAAGCATATCGATGAGCAACAGGATGACGGTAATACACTGAATATAAAATAATTACATATTTTTAAAAATTCGGACACTTTGGTTTAATCAAATAATAATGGCAAATTAAACAAAAAGATCTATTGTTTTGCAGCTGGACTAATACATTCACATTTTATTCTATGTTTCATTCTATTTTGTTTTTTGCCTTGCTGATATAAAAATCAGCACTGTAAAAAGTATATCATAGGTATACTTTTGTGGGTATATTCATCTCAAAAGATTTAAAATTCCCAAATGTGTAATATCTCTTTCTCTGTAACACCTCTTAAGACATAGCTGAATATCCTGTAGAGCAGCTCTAGCAGACATTTATTTTTTTTTTATTTTTTTTTTTTTAAATTTAAATTTTATTGAATCACCATGTGGAGGGTTACAAAGTTCTCATGATTATGTCAGTTATACAGTACTCAAACACCCTTCCTTTCACCCGTGCCCATATTCCATCACCAACCACCCCATTATACCTCCCGCCCCCTCCCACCCCCCCAGTCCCCGCCCTTGTAAGTGATAAGTTTCACTTCGTTTACGCTTTATCTTGGTTACAGTCCATGTTTCAACACATAATTCACTATTGTTGCTAGGGTTTCCCCCCAAAAAAGAGAAGACAGTCCCACTGTCAAGGAAGCATTTGATGGCTCTCCATTGCTGAGAATGTAGAGATATTAAGTCCCGCTGTTTGTTACATAACTATTCTATTTTTTTCCCCCCTCATCCCGCGCCACCGAGATCATGCCTGTTTAGTAATCACCACGCTGCCTGACAAAGGGAAACAAACCAAAAGAGATGGTTATTTCTCGTCATCAGCCGGCGTGGGGCTCTAGCTTAGTTGATAGTCTGGTACAATGTCTGTAAGCAGTTTCTGGAACCAAAAGTAATACGCTGGTATCAGCCCCGGCTCAAGGTTCCACCAGCGTCCCGCTGTTCCAAGTACATAATAATTTATTCCCTTGCATCCCATTCCCACGCCACCAGGTCCGTGTCAGCTTAATGGACATCATACTATGGTTAACGCCACGCCGCGTTTTTTCCCGAGAAAGAAGGATATTTCTTCTCAGCCGGCGTGGGGATATGGCTTAGTTCAGTCTATAGAGATGGCTACCACTTTGGTGGCCTTCAATATTTCAGCAAAAGACTTACTATTCTTGTTAGGATTCCCACCAAAGTCCGACCCGTTAAAGTCCAGGGAAAATTCTGCCTAAAATTCTATCGCTACAATCTTTTACCCTTTAACAAAAAACTTAGTACTATTGTTTGGAGTTTCCCCCCATGTTAAGCCCTGCCAAAAAGGAACATTTACACGTTGCTGACAATCAAACAATCAAAAGATATTAGGTCGCGCGGCTGCAATAGCAGCCGCGCGGTTTTGGATTTCTATGTGAAGTCCAAGGAAGATTCTTTTGGTAATTGCATCACTCGCTGGCAACGCCTGGCGTCCCCACATGGCTCTCTGCTTAAATGTCGGCCGGCACAGGGCGGATCCGGGATTCCCGCCCATCGGCTGGCTATCCCGGACTTCCTGTCAAGTCTAAAAACCGGCTATAGCCTCGCTGCGTTCAAACAGAAAGAGTTGAGAGAGAAAAGAGCATACCCTGCTGGCAGCGCCTGGGCCAGAAGTTCCCAGCACACAGTTTGGAGGCATTTTGGGGGCGCCGCTCGTGTCCAAAGTGGTTCAGTTGCCTCCGGGGTCGATCTCGCGTGGGGCCGCAAAAGTCTAGCAGACATTTATAATTTTATGTAAGTTTATTAAAATATAACAGATTTGTTTCAACTTTTTTTAACCAATTATTTAGACTGTCTTTATTGCATAGTCATGTGGTCTGTTAACCCTTCAGTGATCTCGAGTTTTGAATTAGTTACCTCAGAAACTCAAATCACATAGTAGATGTTTGTGGTGGAGATGAATCAGAAAATTTTTTCGTATTTAAAAGGCAAGGTAATGTTTAAAAATCTCAATTTTATTTATCTAAGTAACTAATGTTAGAACAAGTGACTATATCGATATTCTGAATATTTTTATATTGAGGATAATTTTGTTTGGAAATACCAATTACACATT
Organism: Sorex araneus; assembly: GCF_027595985.1. Lineage (NCBI taxonomy): Eukaryota > Metazoa > Chordata > Mammalia > Eulipotyphla > Soricidae > Sorex > Sorex araneus. Next base: position 142,091,456 of record NC_073307.1, on the reverse strand, counting down.
TCCAGTATAGTAAAACGTTTTAAAAAGAGCGGTAAAGCTTTAATGTGAAAAATCATATAGTAATGAAAATATGAAAGTACGTCATATTTCATGGCTACATGATTTCACCATCACACTTTTAGATATTTAGACTTTCAGAGGAAAAAAAAACTACATATATATACATATATTTGTGTATGTGTGTGTGTGTGTGTGTGTGTTATTTACCTTCTTGGGTAGGCATCACAAACTCTTACATATTTTTTATGCTGTCTCACATTAACATCTATTGAGAAAATGAAAAGGTAGTGCATCTTTGAGTCTCTTTTAAGCTTTTCTTTTACATGGTGTGTCACATTAATGCTGCCCTACAGGGAAATAATCAAAGAACTTTAATATAATACTGTGGTTCAGAAAGGAAACATGACAGCAGTACATTACTGCAAATTGAATTTAATGAGCTTCTCAGCACTGGGAGAGTGACTCTTTGAAACTGAAGCTATTCAATTGAGATCATTTTGATTATAATTAAATCATTTTACATTTACCACAGGGACAAGTTTAATCTTAATTAGACATCTTTACAGGGAGGTGAAGCTCCATGATTTACTTGTTCTTGATCATATATACTGGATTCTTAGTGTAAAGGGTAGAAAACAATATGGTGGTTCTTTCATGGGAAAATGAAAGTAAGTATTCTGATGGTGTTCCCAGGGGTAATGAGTTGGGCAAAGAAATGGCAGTGACTTGACTTTGGTGTGGTACATGTATTTCTACAATTGGATCAGCAAAATTAAAGCAGTCTTTATTTACTACCTTTATTTTTCATGAAATTTTCTAAAAAATTCGAACAGCTTCATGTAGATTTATCAAATTAAATATTTAATGACTTAGTAAAATGAATTAAGTATAATGTTCCTTGTTTTGCTAAAGAAATATAGTTTATTGAACTCTAGAGACAGTTAAAACACTGAGGCTATTATTTACTAGCCTTTTAGTATTGAGTAAGGAAACTTAATCTACCTGGGCTATATTTTATTTCCCCTAAAGTAGTCCCTTAGTTTCCCCTAAACCTTTACCTATCATATAAATTAATATAATCTCAGTATGAAAATTATATGTTAAGAGTGTGAAATTTAAAATAAATAAATAAAAAGAGCATGAAATTACACTGCAAACTAAAGACTCTTATTATGTATCATCAATACATAATACTATTGTATATAGACCTATCAATATACAATAGTTAGACATTTCTATAATCTATGAAATTTCGATAATCTATGATGCTGATATCACCATTATAAACATTCTTATTTCATATGCTATATGCATGTAGGAAGGTAAGGAAAGATTACAAAGAAAAAGCAATCAAAGCCATTATGTGCTTTTGTAATTAATGTTTTCCCAACCATGAAATACCTAAAGACTATGACAAGTCAAGAAATGACATAATAAGAAAAATAGATGGCTCAAGAAATTGCTTACGGGTTAAGTTTTGCATTAGACACAAGCTCTAAGTTATCTTTATTTATCTAAGACATTTAATTATTTTCCAAGAGTTAAAACTTCCAAATTGACAGGTCAAAGGATAACATGGTGAACATCCAATTTAAACAGATTTTCAAAGAAAGTACTTGAATTTTTATATGTATGTTTTATATGGTACTCCCTTTTGATTCTTAGAGATATCAGTAGGATACTCTATATTTATGGTAGCTGTGTTATGAATATTCTACACTTAATATTAAATAATATTAAATACATACAAATAATTATAAATGTATATAACTATAAATATATTTATACTCATTTACATATGAATATATAAATTATATTGGGAATATTATATATAAATATATTTATTTTATATATTTATAAATATGAATATATAAATATAAATAAATGTATTATTAAATAATATTAAATATCTGGATTGCTTACTGTACTGTTATTTCTACAAGTAGTTATTAACTTTATCAGTATTCCACCTAGAAAATCATTTACATCTGCTTTTTCTTTCTTTTTTTCTGAATCCCTAACATGTAATCTCGATGTTATTTGAATAATTAATTGTAGATGTATTATCTCTATAAAAACACATGAGTTTTTTTTTTGAAATTCCCACTATTTTTTTTTAATTTCTCTAAAGTCAGAGGCACATGGTGCTAGGGAAATGTACTATTTTGAGTAGAATATAACATCCCTTAAGTATTATCTAATAAATCATGACCATTCTGTCAGTTTTTTAATCTTCATAACAAACATGGACAAAATGGACTTTGTTGTGTCTGACCAGAAATAATTTGACAACTTTAAGTACTTATTCCTTTCTGGGTAGCATTGTAATATATTAGTGACTGTGAAGAGATTAACATACTGTTAATCTTAACACACCGTTAAGAGACAATTAACAGTACGTTTTCTACAGATTTTGTGTGAGATTCTCCTATGTAGATTTCAAAAATCTTAAGGTCTTGACAATTATAATGCACTTAGCTAGATTTGGAAAATTAGGTCTTTACTTTGTGCGTGCTGAGTTGTGTGGTACAAGACAAACTGGCAGTCAGTTTGTGGATCACACATAAATGGAGAATGAATTTCAACTTGCATTTGCTATGTTTCTAATCAATTTCTTCTAATTTTCTTTCTTCCTCCATCTTCATCTTATAATAAACTTTCATATTTCCTCTTATTGTCTTCATTTTTTTCATTCTACTGAAAATAAAATGTGAATTGGAAACAGGAGAAAACAGATAAGGAAGAATTGTCAAGATTGAACATGGGGAGGGTTAAAGATAAGGATAATTGTAGTCTTCTTTCTCTTTACCACAATAGGTTTTATCTACAGAAGTCAAGAACTGAGAGCACAGAGAAAAAATTAATATATGTTATCAGCATATTGACAAAGTTCAACTTCAATATCAATATGAAAAATGAAAATCATACTAATGATAAAACATGTTGTAATGTTAAAAGTATAAAGTTTTTAAAATACTAATAAATGTCTGGAAAATGTACATGAAATGGATATTCCTCTATACTATACCACAGTCACATGACCAAACACTTACTAGAATATTATTTGGATATTTTCAAGTATGCCATTAAGAAGTAGCCTATACATATGATCACAGGCTTTACAGTTTTTGTAATAAAAAAATTAGAAATAGCAAAGGTCAAAATGGCAAAGTGAATAAATACAACTCTATATTTATATAACAATACCATATAGTTACTTGAAAGATAGTTTAAAACAAACTTTAAAGGTAATTTTCTCACTCTAAATTATTGAAAATATAAAACTAGAATACAGAAAGATCAGATAGATACTATAGTGGGTAAGGTGCTTGCTTTGCATAAGTCCAACCTAAATTTGATTTCCAACATCCCAGATGGTCTCCAAGCCCCTCCAGGAATGATCCCTGAGCGCAGAGTCAGTACTAAGTCCTGTGCACCAACAGGTGTGTCCCAACCCAGCCTCTCTCCCAGAAAAAAAAAATTAAGAAGCATAAAACTCTGTTTAGGAATTATCCAGAGATTACAGAATACAGAGACCAGAGAATTAGAGAAAATATATAGTCAATTCAGTATACGTTGCCTATAATTTTCTTCTTCCTTAAATCTTTTAGTCGTCTCCAAATTTTCCATTAAAAAATATCATTTGTAAGAAGAAATGCTGTCAGAAAAATACAAGTTCCTTATAATATAATTACATGTTTCATTCAGTAGTCTCTCTAGTTGGCAAAGTATTTCTGTCTACATCATTTTACTTAAATGTACAACTGACCATGTTCCTTCCCATCCTCCTCTGCCCTGTGATGCTAACTTAATGTGTGATTACTCCGTTCTTATTACTCTAACCTGAAATATTGTCTGAACCCATCTTTTCACTCCACATTAGGTATTGTTTCAAACATCTACCACACATCCATCTACTTATTAAATATATCAAGGAGGAAAAGGACCAAAATGCTTTGGGATGAATGTCTTGTGTCTTCCCAGCTCTCACTCAGATTCTGATGTAGGTTAATCTTTAACTACAGGTAGGACTTTGGAAAGTTTTTAGGTTATGAGAAATAAGACTCCAGGAGTGAGAAGAGTTTGCTACAAAAGAGTTCCAAAAGATGTTTTCACTTTCCTGTCACAAGGTTACACAAAGAATCAAGAGCCAGGATGCACATTACCAGCCTCTGCATCTGCTTGCTCCTTTATTCTTGAACTTGTCAGTTTTCAGAGCAGTGGGGAATTGATTATTGTGTGTTTTATAAACCAGGGTTTCTTTTTTTTTTTTGGATTTTTGTCTCTTAATTTTTATTTTTTTTAATTTTATAAGGTGGTTCACAATATTTGATTACAGTCAATATTCAAACACTAATCCCACCACCATTACACATTCCTACCACTAAATTTGGGATGATTCCATCCCAAGCCCCAAGCCCTGCCATAGAGAGTAACTGAAATAATATATATTATATTGTCTGTTATGGAGAACTGTCTTATGATGAGTTGCATGCACTCCAGGAATACTCGTTGGTGAGGCACAGCCGGAGCGTGTGGGTAAAGGCCTTGAGCATGGTGGAGGTTGGGTTCTGGAGGTTTTAGGCTGCCAGAACTGGGTCCCTTGGGGCAGGGAGGACTCTCACCCACCCCCGTCTGGGGCATCTCGAGTGAAACAGCTTAGCACGGAGTCTGGTGGCATGGCTATGGTGGGTGTCATGTTGCTGTGTGATCTGCACAGTGGCCAATGAGAAGATTATCTGGTGCCAGCAGGAGGTGGCTTATGGCTGTGACCCCTGGGTTGCTGGAGACTGGGGGAAATGGGCAGAGGATCTCCACTCCCGGGTCCTGTTGAGCCCAGAGTCCAGGGTCACAAAGTCTCCGCATTTACCTGGGTTTTGTCAGACTTTACTCATGTGTGAGGCTCAGCCTGACCGTGTGGGGAATGAGGGCTCTCACCTGCCCCACTCTGGGGCACCCTGAGTGAAACAGCCTAAACCAGGGCTTCTTAACCTTTCCTATTCATGCCAATTTTTGCCTCATGCCAACTCGGTATACAAATATATAAAGTAGGCATATGAGGTATTGGGAGCAGGAGGGGTAGTGTGGGATTGGAGTCACCCCAAGTGACTGAGGGCTTAGAAGAGATAGCACCTCCACCAGGTAGAGAGAATCTACTCACTATTTTAGTTCTGTTAAATTGAACGATAATTCAAAGCTCATTTTATCCATACCATTTGTTAGAAAAATGAGAAAGCTATCATAATTCATTAAAAAACACTTAAGGGAAGCTAAATCCAACTTAAAGTAGTACACTTTCCTTTGTAGCATGTTTCTGCGACTTTAGAGAAACACAAAGATTGTGGGATCTCTCAAGTTCATGCATTTAGTATTGTAGAGGTAAAACCTGTGGATCTGATACTAGCACAGTTTGTTATTTTAAGCCAATAAATCACTGATAATTTGAGTTTAGCAATAGAAAATTTATAGGGGGGTATCTTTTTTCACACACTACCTGTCCTTTCTTCAACAGTAGGTTTCACAAACTACTGTTGATGATATAGTGGCTTTCAAGGTGACTAGGTCAGGAGTAAGCCCTTACAAAGCCCTGTATGGCAACACACACACACACACACACACACACACACACACATAAACTAGGAAGCAAACAAATAAAATAGCACAGTGACTGGGACTCTGCCTTCCTTGAGCCTAAATTCTAGTAGAGGAGGACAATTGGGTATGTCAAAGAGATGGAAAAAATTCTGATGCAAGTGAGAATCAAGTTAGACTGAATCTTTAGGTGACCAAAATAATAAATGTTGCGAACCTATGCAAAATTATCTCTTGATTATTGACCTTCCAGGATCTGATTCCCAGTATAGTAGGCTATTTACTTTATAGAATTTATTTTATTTAATATTTTCCCCATCTTTCTTAAATGTTTTAAACTTAGACAGTGAGCTCTTCACAAATGCGGACATAAAATTTTATTCTACACTACAGGTTGGAACAATAGATATTTGAAGAAGAGCAATGAGACCAGAGATATTCTACAGGGGTTCAGGCACTTGCCTTTCAAGCAGCCAGACCAGATTCTAACAGGTCTATATATGGTCCATGAGAACAGTTTGGAGTGACCCCTGAGTACAGACTCAGGAGAAATTCCTGAGTACCACCGTGCATGGCCAAAACTCAACAATGAAACGAACAAAAATAAAAACAGGGCCCCAGGGGCAGGACTAATACTAGGAAATAACACAGATTAAAATAACAGAGACAGCTAAAAAAATAAAAGGAATGAATGAAAAGAGGAGGACTCAATTAAAACAAAAAATAGAAGGAAGTGGACTGGGGTGATAATACAGAAGGTAGGTACTTGCCTTTTACACAGGTGACTGGATCTGATTCACAGCATTCCATATGGTCCCCGGAGCACCATGAGGAGTGATCCCTGAGTGCAGACACAGGAGTAAATCCTGAGCACCACCAGATGTGACCCACCCTTCCCCCCACCTCCTCAGAATTGAAGAAAGTAGAAAGATTGATCTTCAAGGGTGAGATTACAAGAGTGAGCCCAATGAATCTTATGCCCACAGACAAGTCAATCGATAGCAATTCGTGAAATGTGATATGTTTGAGATTATTCTCCTGTATCACCAAGTGTAGGTGCCACACGGCACATGTTGTATTGGCTATTTGGACTCTGCTGCCTGCTTAAAAAGGGACTGTCCCCATTAGCCTAAAACACTGCGTTGCCTCCTGGCATCTGAAACTTGACTTCTGTGATGTATCTATACAGTCATGGGAACCAATAAAAGAGAAACAACACAACGCTGGCATTTAAATGGCAATACATTATGGATGTTTAAAACCCTAAGGCGGCATTTAGCTGCCACAACTTGTAGCTAGCAGAAACTCTGTTTCCCTGAATTATGCTCATTGGTTGACTATAATAGATCGCTCTTCTCAACTCATTTATTTAATAAAAACTCAATAAAAGACGGTGATGAAAATGCGTGAGATGATTTCCACTGAGGTTAAGAATGAAAAGGCTTGGGGAAAAAAAATGCAGCCTCCATTCATATTCAGTACTTGTTGTTTTGTTGTCTCAAACCATGCCCTGGACAGAAGACTTTATTTCTGCTCCACAGTTCCAGACCTAATAGATGAAGCAAATTTCCCTGATGTTCTGTTTTCCTCAATCTTGCTTTTATTTTTTTTTATAAAGACCTATTGGTTTGAAAGATTGCAGGGGGTGTTATTTTACATTGAGATTCTGGTTCAATTACTTCCAGCTACATTGGTACATTGCTGATGAGAGCTTCAGAAGATAACAAAACTAGTATTCATTGCCTTTCATCTCCCAGGTAGCAAATGCAATTGTTTTGGTTTCCATGCTCTCAAAATGACTAGATATCAGGAGCTTACATCCCGCAGGGCAAATCAGGATGTGACAGAAAGTGTTTGGGACTGCTGTGTTGGCACTGATAGCAGAAAGGTAATATGAGTGTGTCTGGTTACAATAGGGCTGTTGCCAATGTCAACTGCTCATTCTTTGGTGGAGAATAGCCGTGTCATTGTCATTCCAACTCACCTTTTATTTCTCTTTTCCTCCTTGGTCCTGAGGATTTTGTTATCATGAATTAACTTCCTCTTGCTTCATACTGAGGGTGATTCAATAATCTACTCTGCCACTGAGCCTAACTCTGGGACCTCAAAGATAATACTTTCTGATATTCTTTAATCTCTGAGTATTGCACTTATCCGACTCCTGTCTGCACTAAGTCCTTACAGTCACTTCCTACACATCCTTAGCAATTAAAAAACTCCTACGTGTATATCCTTAAAGATAGAAAGGGAGAATGATATAAACTTCATAGGTTATCCACCCTGAACTGAAATATGCACCCCAAAGCATATAGTTTTCTTCATTTAAAGGCATTCCATAATTGGTGTGAAAGCTTGAAATCCTATTCAAGCTTTACCTATAGAAATGCTGGCATTAAATGCTAAGTGTTGAGAAAGAGAGAGAAAATAGACTGGTAAGGCATTTGCCTTGCATACACAACTGTACTGATGAAAACAACCCAAAAGAAAAAAGAAAAAAAATCTAAATGGTAGTTACTTTTTAAAGTAGAATAAGATGATTATATAGTTTGTTATGCTTTTAAAAATTAGAATTTTTTTTCTTTTCCAAGATCTCATTGCGTGCATATGTCCATAAAGTTATTTTCTCTGATGTGTACTAATGTATTTTTTTAACTGTGGTTTAATATATTAATATATGTATATATACACATACATATATGCACACATATATACATATATATTTAAGTGTATATATATATACATATATATATGTATATATATATACAGACTGGAGCATAGTACAGCAGGTAGCAGATTTGCCTTGCACATGGTCGACCCGGGTTTGATTTCTATGTCCCTCTCAGAGAGCCCAGCAAGCTACCGAGAGTATCCTGCCCAGACGACAAAGCCTGGCAAGCTACCTGTGGCATATTTGATAAGCCAAAAACAGTAACAATAAGTCTCACAATGGAGACATTACTGGTGCTGGCTTGAGCAAATCAATGAACAACTGGAAGACAGTGCTACTGTGCTACATATATATATATATATACACACACACATATATATATGCATATATACATACACACGCATAGGCATACAGGTGTGTGCTTATATGTGTGTGTGTTTTAAACAAAATAGCATAAATCAATGCATCATTCATATAGACTGCTACCAAATATCCAAGAGACAATATCGCCTTGTTAACCTAATTTTTGGTTTTGATATTATGGAAAACTTGAGTATCACTTTATGTGTTAATTCCATAGTTATGCTATATTCAAGACAATTTCCCTCCATTATGTATCACCACAAAAAGCTCTGTCTCTCCTCTCTCTGTTTCTCTCTGTCTCTGTCTCTCTCTCATGTGGGGCACATAGGAAAAAAAAAACCTTCCCATACTATATCATACTATATATATATATATATATATATATATATATACATATTTTGCTTTTTGGATCACACATGGCTATGCACAGGGGTTACTCCTGGATCTGCACTCAGGAACTCAGGAATTAATCCTGGCAGTGCTCAGGGGACCCTATGGGATGCTGGGAATCAAACCCAGGTTGGCCGCGTGCAAGGCAGTCCACCTACCCGCTGTGCTATTGCTCCAGCCCCATCATACTATATTTTTAATGGAAGTAAATGTCTGATATTATGAAATAAACATTGGTCTTTACAAATAGTAGAAGTAGAAACCTATTTTCTTATTCACTTGTATCACTTGTCATCCCATTGATCTTCGATTTGCTCGAGCAGGTGCCAGTAATGTCTCCATTTTTTCCTGTCACATGCTAGTATAGCCCTATGGCATTTGCTCGCTCCAGGAACACAAAGAGCCTCAAACCATTCATTCAAGGTTTTGAGGAAGAAGTCTGACCATCTCGTAGGTGGGCGGCCATGCGGTCTTATGACATCCCGTGGAATCCAGTCGGTTACAGCTCTAGTCCAGCAGTCATCTCTAAATAGCATTACTTGTCTGGCACATCTGATTTTTGATGCCGTGGCAAATGAGACAGCGTCCTTGATTCTTGACATTTGACAGAGGTTGGAACTCTGGATTTCTTCTCTCACTTGAGTGAAATGTGATATTCCAAGTATAGCTCTTTTGATTCCTCTTTAGAATACCTGAATAACGTTCTCATCCTGTTTGCGTAGGGCCCAGGTCTCTGAGGCATATGTTAGTGCAGGAAGAAGGGTGGAGTCAAAAAGATGTGCCCGGAGCCTGAGATTCTTTTTCCTCTTAGCAGCTTATTTGACACTTTTGAAGGTGTTCCACACTGCTCTCTTCCTCTTGCACAGTTTTGGCGCCAAGTCATTCCTCTTGTTGAATTCTCGACCAAGGTACACATAGCTGCTGCATTCAGAGATGTGACCTTTCCACATTCTTGGTTGAAGTCAGCCAGCATTTGTGCCACTTGGCTAATGTTTGGTATTATTAGAACAATGTCATCAGCGAAGCAGAGGTGGTGTAGTTGTAGACGTTCTATCTTCACTCCCTTTCCTTCCCATTCCAGTTGTCTCGTAATGTTTCGAGGGTGGCACTGAAGAGTTTCGGTGAAATGGTATCACCCTGCAGAACCTCTCTTTACGTCAGTTATCACTTCCTTGTAGAATGGTGAGATCCTGGTGGTGAATCGTAATACGGCTCACGGGGGATTCTGATTCTGATGTATTGAGTTTGAACACCTTGTCAGGCTAGGGTTTCGATGACCGCTTCAGTCTCAACAGAATCAAAGGTCTTCTTTAAATTAATGAATGTTAGACAGAGTGGCATCTTGAAGTCTTGCGAAACTTCAATGAGCTTGGTCACTGTGTGGATATGGTTGATTGTACTGAATCCTTTTTGGAACCCGGCTTACTCTCATGGTTGTCCTTTGTCTAGTGTTCTGCCTATTCTATTAAGGATATCTGAGTGAACAACTTGTAGACGATAGGCAACAGGAAGATTGGGCAATAATTGCTGATGTCATGGATGTCTCCATTCTTGTACAACAGAATGGTCCTCCTGGTTTTCCACTGGGACAGAGCCTTGCATTCAGACAGGGAGTGTGTGAAGAGGTGAGCCAGTGTATTGACGAGTACTGGTGGCAGATTCTTCAGGTGTTCGGGTCTGAACTTGTCTGGATCGGGTGATGTATGCATCTTTAAAGACAAAGTGGGGTGTCGAATTTCAGAAGGGAGGACATTGGGAACGACTTATCTGTCCTGCAGAATTTGGTATGTGGGCAGAATTTGGTATGTGGCTGTCAAAGAGGTCCGAGTAGAAATCATGAATAATCCTCTCCATAGCCCTTCTGCAAGATGGGATACACTCATCAGGACATCGGAGGGCAATCAAGTTGGTCTTGTACTTGGCGAAGGACAGGCAAGCGTTGCAAATACTTCTCCCAGCTTCTGCCACATTGGCCAATATGCTGCTCTTCTCTCTTTGAGGTCTTCCTTTATCACTTCTCTGCACAGCTTTTCGAGCTCGGATGTTAGCTTGTGGTTGCCTGAGGCTCATGCCAAACCACTTTGGAGAATGAGCTCTAGAATTTCGGAAGACAGACATCTGTTTGTGGCTTTCCCACTCAGCATTCTTCACGCAGTCATGGAGGTGCTGAATGACCGATCATATTCCTCGTCGATGTTGTCCATGATGGCATCTTCCCACATTGCCACAATAGTGCGAAAGAGATCCCACGTGGTGGTCATTCTGGGAGTTCTCTTCTTAAACTTAAACTTTGCAGGCCTTTCTCTCCATTCTGTGAAGTAGAATTTTGCACAAAGGAGACGGTTTTCCGATCCTTTTGGAATTTGGGGACAACAGCGTCATCAGTCAGGCAAAACCTTCGACTGAATAGGATATAGTCAATTTCATTGTGGAACTGTCTCCCGGGTGACTCTCAAGTCCAGCATTTATATTGGGCCTTCTGGAACTGTGAGTTACCATGGATGGTCTTGGTCGAAATGATGAACTTAGTCTCTAACCTGGTCGTTCCATTCTCGGCATGGGTCCCAATGTGGAGTTCTTCAGGTGACCTTCTCAGTCCTATCTTAGCATTAAAATAACTGACAATGATCTTGTAGAGGGTGTGGTCTTCTTTATAGAACTTCTACAGCTCCATGTAGAACTTCTCAATTTCATCTTCATCGTAGTTGGATGTTGGATTGTATATGACGAAGACAGAAACTGCCAGCATCTATTCGAGTCTAATCGTCATTTTCAATTGTTAGGCATTCGAATGAATCAATGCTCATGAACAAGTTAGTGTTGCCATGGAAACTGACGCCACCGATGCCTCTGTTGTTGCATGTTCTAAGGAACAGTTCTTCTCCAGTGTCAGAAATGCTGTGATATGATCGATGCCTTCTTGTTTTGGTCAGACCAACGGTGTCCTACTTGATCTTCTGCGTTTGCAACATCATTGGGGGCTCTTTTGGTGTCAGGCAAATGAGGCCCATTTTTGTTACTGTTTTTGTTATATCGAATACGCCATGGGGTATTCTCGGTAGCTTGCCGGGTTAATCGGTAGCTTTTGGGTTAATCTCGGTAGCTTGCCGGGCTCTCTGAGAGGGATGGAGAATTTTAGGGTGGCCTCCAATCACCCTTACAGGTATTCCCATGGTTCAAACTGTATTTGAACCCCATCAAATATGGTGCAAAAATTATGGAAAATGAGTATTAAGTGTCTTATGGTTTGTTGCACAGCCGCTTTGCAGCTGTGTGGTCCACAAAGCGGCCTGGAGCGTGGTGGTGGCTGCATAGTGGAGGTAGTGGGGGTGTGCCAGTGAGGTATTTATCTGGCTCCAGTAGGGTGGGGTGTCTGGGTTTGATTCCTGGAGTGTCAGAGACTGGAGGAGGCAGACAGAGGATCTTGTTTCTGGGTCTCATTGAGCCTGGAGCCCAAGGTCACAAAGTTCTGCTTTACCTGGTTCTGTTGGGCTTCTCTCATGTGTGAGGTTTGGCCCGAGTGTCCGAGTGTCCAGAGAGCGGCCTGGAACATGGCAGTGGCTGGGTAGTAGAGGTAGTGGAGATCTGCAGGTGAGGTATTTATTTGTCTCTAGTAGGGTGGGGCATCTGGGTTTGATCCCTGGAGTGCTGGAGATTGGAGGAGGCAGACATAGGATTTTCTTATTATTTCATATAAGATTAAAATTAGACCAAACAGGGTAGCAAACTTGCTAGAATGAATTATTTGCAGATAATCCACATAATTTACTAATTCAGTGCTGTCATCTTACCATGATCAGAGAGAATTATTCATGATTACCTGTTAAGAGCCATAGCACAGCAGCACAGCGGGTAGGGTGTTTGCCTTGCATGGGGCCAACCCAGGTTCAATTCCTCCTTCCCTCTTGGAGAGCCTGGCAAGCTACCAAGTGTATCTCACCCACATGGTAGAGCCTGGCAATATTCAATATGCCAAAAACAGTAACAAGTCTCACAATGGAGATGTTACTACTGGTTCCCGCTCTAGCAAATCAATGAACAACGGGCCTATAATGCTACAGTGCTACCTGTTAAGAATTTTTAAAAAATAGTTTTTTGGGGTTTTGGTGGGGGGAGGGTTGTACTACAGAGAGTATCTATCAGAGGTTAATCCCCACAAGTTACTAGACGTGGAGCAGAGGGTTGTTGCTGGTGGTGCTCAGGATAACCAGGTAGTACCAAAGATCAAACCCAGCACAAAGCATGCACTTCAATCTTTTGCTCTATCACCCCATCCCTGACCCAGAGTTGATTTATCTACTTCCTATCTCTTTGTAATTTGCAATTTCTCACTCTTTTTACCTCTTTATAATTTCAGCATTGTTAATTTTTTCTCTCCCAAATTCTTTGTCCAAAGCTTTCCAAAGGAAGAAACTTACAATAGCTTAACTTTCACATGAATGACCATCTGTGAGAAATTGCCCATCAGTGTGTTCAAAGAACTGATGGAGAGGTGAAGAGAGTAGAGAGATTCTGTTCTTTCCCTCCTTCTTTATTTCTCCACCTCTGTGCTTAGAGTTTGAACATCTCCACTGGCATTGTCAACAAAGTTATTATTCCACTCATTGGTCACTACAGGTTTATTTTCTGCTGAATGTCTGGGGGAATTGATGCATTGCATGCTGATCTCTCCTCTGGGTTCATTTTCAGGGACAATTATGCTTAATCTGTATTACGCACATCCCTGATTAAAAGGTTGGGGTTGGATTGATGGATTTAACAGCAAAGAAACTCAATTACAAAGGACCATAGTTACCTGTTTTCTGAAATAAAAGAGCAGACCATTTCAATCTTCTGAGTAAAGGACAATTCTGGTTTATTGTTATGAAAAACTATGCTGGTTCTTTGAGTGGGAGTGAAACAAAAAGGTACACAATGCACAACTCTCTCCCAAATCAGAAAGGTATCATTTGAAATGCACGGTTTTAGGAGATATGTAGTTTTAGCCACCGGACTAAAGAGTTCAAATAAACTAAAGAGTTTATTTGAAATACATGAATATTTTGAGCGAATACTGCCTAATTTGCATTAAGATATTTTCCTAACAATTTGGATGTTGATACTAAATACATTTAAACTCATTGGTTCTTCTTCAGGCTTGTATCCCTGAGGCAAGCTTTAAGTTTACCAATTCTAGTCACTTTCTTGAAGGTCTTCCGCTAAGCTTCCCGCCTTGGAAGAGAAGCAATTAACCTCATTATCCGCTGATTCTTTCTTTCCTGTGCGTTTCCTCCGCACACCGGTGTACAGTTATTTTTGTCTCTTCTTGCACAGTTGTTTGCATTTTGTCTCTAGTTTCAAGAATGCCGGAAGGTATAATAATACTTAACACACTGAGTTGCTGTGAAGTTTATGTGAAAGAACATATGTTGATTTCCACCTCCTGGTCCTGTCACCACACTGGAGATGCACAGGAAATTAGATAGTTAGGAAAGAGAGAAACAGAGGTACCCTGAAAAGAGTTTCTCCTTTCTGGGAAGGAGAAACTCCCTACGAATCCCCTATGATCATTCTGAGGAGTTTCTCCAGCACTGGTTTCTAGCATTAGCCACTGAGTCAGATGAGAGTTGCCAATATGCATTCTTTGGTTCCTGTTTAGTGCCATTTGTTTTTCATGTGGTTCCACACAAATAGTTGCCAAACTTTTAAAATAAAAGAGTATTCTCTGAAAATTGAAGTTTCAAGCTCCATTTGACTGTGGTAGTGTTTGACTGTAGCTTGTTGGGGATACAACTTTCAAGAGGGTATTCTGCAGTTTTACTCTTCTTTTCCATATCTCCTTCTTGCATGAGTGTTTTCCACTTCAACTCTGGAGTTCTTTATGTTTGAGAACTTCTCCTGACAGTCTTCAAGTTAGGAAGTTTGCAATATTCGCAAGCCTTGTCTACGTTATTCTTTTCTTTGAAACTCTGTTTTATAAATCTGTAGGTTCTTTTTTTTTCTCCCAGGCTGTGGAATATGCATGCACAAAATAGATTTCAGTTTTATTGTCTTAAATATTTGGTGTAATAAATAAAATAAATTTGGTTCAAATAAGCTATACAAATTGCATGATTCTGTATCTTCATTTTGCATATGGTATGAACACTTTTACGAATGCAGTTAAAAAAAGTGAATTGAAGAATGATTTATTGGTTCCAAGAGAATAAATATACCAACTGACAATGGCCATATAAAAATAATATTCTTACCCATACTTTGCAGCCTCCAGATTAAGAAGCTAGTCCTTAATCTTTGGAAATTGACCCCAGGTAGGCTAAATTTGATAGTAACTGCCAACTTCTTACTTTTTTTGTCATCCTTCTGACTTAGAGCCCATTAGGGAAAAAAAAAAAAAATGTTGCTCTCCCATTCACATAGAATGTCCTTTTACCAGTTAGTGTGCCTCTAACTTCCCAACATCAATATTTTCCAGTCATAGTATACCAGAAGTCTTCCCTTTTTTTTATTATAAAACTCTCGAAATCCCCTGCCTGCTACTTAGTCACTATCATTTCTGTCAACAGCAATGGACATGACTGGCTTCCACGATTTATGGTAAACTTTGAAAAGATGATAATTGACTTATGTTTTAATGCAAAACTCTGTTTAGCACATTTATTTTAATGTTTATGCTTATAGTTCAAATTCTATCATTCTGTAATTCAATAACTTGCTCATTTTTTCAACTTCTAGAGTTCTCTCTTAATTGTAAAACAAAAAGATAAGCAATACCTATCACATAAAATTAAATCAACTAATGAAATAAGTATAAAACTTCTAAAATAAAGCCATAGCAGTCTTCACTGTTTTCTATATTGTGCATAGATATTTTATTTTTTAGAGATGTAAAAACTAAAAAAATAAAAAACTAAAATACTTGGGATTCACAAAAATTAAATGCCTTAGTGGTATACACTGTGTTCTTCCTCCTACTTCAAGTAACTCCTACTTTGTATTCAGATACAATCCTCAAATGTTTTCTAAATGAATGAATAAGAGAATAAGTCAATAAGTGAGCAGACTAAATAGTTGCATAAGTTGGAAATACAACCATGAATAATGGCAGGAATCTTTCAATCACACAAAAAAGTATGTGTTTAGAAATGAACCATAATAAATTTTGTAAGGAGATAAAATGATTTTAGGTCTAGAAAGTACATTAGAGATAATTTATTCTCCTAGCTTTCAAACATTTGAAATATACAATAATAGAAATTCAGAGAGGAAAAAGTAAAATTTCTAGAGTAATACCCAAATAGTACCAAAATTCAAGTTGGTTATAGATGAAAGATGGAAAATTTTCCTATATTTTCACTTAAATATTTCTATTCATATTATTTTTTATAATCTTTGGTATTGACCATAATTTTCAGAAAATACATAATCATAACCCCAAACAAGAAGCTTTTGGAGAAACTTTAAGGTGATTTATGTATTCTAATTGTAATTCCCTGAGATAAAATCTACATATGAGTTTTTATATGACTAATTTATTTAAGAGTCAATTCCAGGGTATACCTGATATGAAAGTGAGGAAGAGAGTAAATCAATAAATACTCCAATAAGCATTTTGTTACTGTGGTCAACTTGGTCTCAGTAAACTGGGGAAATCAGAGACAGTATAGAGTACAACTGTTCCTTTTTAAACATTTATATTTTTATTTTACTGTCATCCCCGTTGCTCGTCAATTTGTTCGAGCGGGCAAGAGTAACGTCTCTCATTGAGAGACTTATTGTTACTGTTTTTGGCATATCCAATAGGCACAGGTATCTTGCCAGGCTCTGCTGTGTGGGCTCCATATTCTCGGTAGCTTGCCGGGCTCTCTGAGAGGGGTGGAGGAATCAAACACGGGTTAGCCGCGTGATAGACGAAAGCCCAACCTCTGTGCTATTGCTCCAACCCTTATTTATTTATTTTTTTCCTTTTTGGGTCACACCTGAGGATGCCCAGGGTTTACTCCTGGCTCTGCACTCAGGAGTTACCCCTGGCAGTACGCAGGGTACCATATGGGATGCTGGGAATCGAACCCGGGTCAGCAGTGTGCAAGGCAAACACCCTACCCGCTGAGCTATTGCTCCAACCCCTAAAATTTAATTTTTATTAAGTTGTTCACAATATTTGATTATATTTAATATTCAAACACCAATCCCACTACCATTACACTTTTCCACCACCATATTTCTATCCTGAACCCCAAACCCTGCCTCCCAAGCAAAACCAAACTCATTTATTTTATATTGCTTGTTTAGAATTGTTTCTTTTAGGTGTGATGATTCTTCTTTTGAATTGCAGATGATTAGTAACATGCAAGTTTTATTTTTCTTGCATTTCTTGTAGACAAGAGACTCTGACAAAACAACATCTCCAGAGAAAGATAGAAAGAGGCATTCTTACACATTTTCTGTAGGTGACCTGAGTAGCAAAAGGGGCTAGGGCTAGTGCGGGACAGTTACTGCTACACAAAATTTTAACAAAAAAAAAAATAATTAGAATATTTGGTTCAGATTTATAGCATCATGAAAATTAGTGGTACGATTTAAAATGCATGTTAAGTTGGTTAAAAGTCTTAAAAGCTATGGAAAAATAAAAACTATCACCAGTTGAGCCATAAATTTAATTCTGCTTACTTGATAACTTATGAAAACACTTAAAAGCCAATAAGGCGCATTAGAAAGTTAAACTGAAAATTCACCCCCCCTCTAATCAAGTAAGTCTCTTAAGTATTTGTCTAGTACAAACTGGCTTTCTCTGTCCCTCCTGTGTCAGGGTGTATAACACATTTCCTGTGTCATTCCACTTCCTTCACTTCTCACACATGGAGAGCATCTATGCTGTACTATTGTCATCAGTGCTTTTAACCATCTCACTAATTTCCTCTGCCTGTCTCTATTTCTTTTTTGGTTTTCTGATGCCTTTGACACTACTTATGCATCAAAGTTTGAGGTTTTAAGCATTTGATGTCAAATTTCTGAAACTTCAATTCTGTTTTGGGAATGAATAAGTGGCTAAAAAAATAAAATTTGTGAGATCACTCTGCCATTAAAATAATTACAAAAAAGAAAAGGCATTTTTCCTGCCTTCCTCCTTTAAGAATTTTCCGCATTATTTAACATGAATCTTCACAGAAGTCACAGGAAAAGACAGGAAATGTCTTGAAACATTCTTGTCAAATCAAATATGTTTGCACATATTCTGATTGGGCATTTAGTTTAACACTCAACTAAATGTGATGTGAATAGCTCAGTGTGATAACGTCTAACCTTAGTGGTAGCTCATTTTTGCCTTCTTTTCTAAGATGTACAATACTGATTAATTAATTGGTAATGCTTCGCAAGAAAATCTGTTGCTTAAATCTTTGAGAAAAATCATTCAAATTTCTTTAAAAGAAACCTCCATTATATTCATTTCCAGGCATTATCATGGAACAATAGTGATTACAATATCCTCAGGAAAAAATTCTGTAAAGCAAGACTATGCTTATTTAAATATTGTTTATTCAAGTATTTATTATAATAAGATAATAGTTTTACTGTGAATTAGTTATGGAGTGAGATGTTCTGGTTGTTTGTAAAGTTTAATTCCATGCCAAAAACTGATCTTGGAATGTAGTCACTGTAACAGCTAATGAATAAATATGAAGCTTATTTTCAAGCCATTTACACATTAGGAAATTTAGGTTTTAGCCCTCATTATTTTATCACATTCAATATAAAATTATAGGCAGTCTTTGTTGTGATAAGTGGAATAATTTGCATGCATCAATCACAGCAAGAAAGACAAGATTTCACATTTCTCATATATTAATACTGATGTGTATTTTCAGTTTTAATTTGAAAGGGCAAAGATGTATTTCTTTGGTACAATTAGTGAGATGACATTATTCTAATAACAATTTATAGTAATCAAATATATTTATTATACAGTAGTATTTATTTAGCTCCGTGCTAAATGCTGGAGGTTGAAGATATATAAATAAATTAAAAATATCATTCCAGTCAGGCATTATACTCTCACTGAGGGGTGTGTGTGTGTGTGTGTGTGTGTGTGTATACCTATAAATTTTGGGGAAGTTGCTTAAATAATATTCAAGGGCCTCTAGGAACCCAATTCCCAACTAGTCTGAATACCCCAGACATCCCAACTGTGATGATGTCTGGGGGCCTCTAGTGCTACATCCAGAGGTACTTGGGTGGAAATACGGTACCAGAACTCACTAATAACAGGCAGGGACTTCTGTCCCTTGAGCTGTTTGTAGTATTTTTATTTGAACTTGACGTTTTTTTGAGGTTTAAGACGTATGATACAATAGTTTTGGCATCCTGGACTAAATTGAAGCTGTATTATTACCAGCTACGGAACTTCAACATGTTTTATGTATTCTCTCCTTAGTGAATCTCAAGTTACTATCAGAATCACGCAAGATAGTTTTTTGTTTGTTCGTTCATTTGTTTGTTTTGTTTTGTTTTGGCCGTGGGAGCACGGGGATGCAACCAGAGGTAGTTGGAGAGGAATCTTGTCTCTGTACTCAGGGTTCACTCTTGGTAGTGCTTACGGGAATCATAGGCAGTGCTAGGGCTAAAACCAGTGTCAAGAGTAGGGCAAAGAAATGACCTTAGTCCTTGTACGATCTTCTGAACCACCCACTGAGGACCCCCAAGAAAGGTTTTAAAAACCCCAATGTTTGTGCAGGAAGTGGTGGGTAAAAAAGTGACACAAGGATGGCTGTGGTGGAGTCATTGTTTGGTGACAGTGAAGGTGTAGTAAATTTTATTATTTATTTACTACTATTTATTTATTTATATACCAAAAATGAATGTTGTCATTCTGTATCTGTCCCTCTCCTTCTAACTCATTTCAATCAGCTGCTAAAAACAATAGACTTGTATGGTAAAGTTGCAGGCTACAAAATCAATACCCAAAATTCCTATTCTTCTTGAATTGAGCAAATCATTTCTCCAGGTTCTGACATGTATGAAATCATTTCAATCTCCATCTATTTCCCTCTAGTTCCTCAGTTCTCCATTCTGACTCCGTATTAGGAACTTCCATGAGAGAGCCTGGCAAGCTACCTGTGATGTATTTAATATGCCAAAAACAGTAATGGTAACAATAACGTGCTTTTCATGTTCCTGGAGCGAGCAGATGGCATTGGCACTGCACATGACAGGGACGAATGGAGACATCACTGGTGCCCGCTTGAGCAATCGATGGACAACAGGATAACAGTAATAAGGTGATTAGGAAATTTCACAGCAAAGTTAAGATATAGGCCATCTTTCAGACAAATTAAAGGGTATTTCTGAGGCAAGGCCAATGTGAGATTCTGGTTGAGTGACAACAGCTCACCTAATTCTCCACATTCTAGTTGCTCACGGGGTTGGCATGCAGTGCCATTTTAGTTCTATGTAATGGAGTCAATACAAAAATGAGTGATAAGAAGCAACTGTATCAAGATCTTGATATAAATTGCTTCACTGTATTTTATAACATACTTCTTGGTCAAAACAGTAACAACAATTCTCATAATGGAGATGTTACTGGTGCCTGCTTGAGCAAATTGATGAACCTCTTGGTTGCATCTTGCTATCACTTTTATTGTTTGGATGATGAATAACTTCAGAAAGTTTATAGAACCTCTCTAGGATTCCAAGCTAATGAGCAAAAATTTAACTCCAAAGCTCATAGTCATGTGACAATGCTCCCTAGAAAGTTTTAGACAAATGTGTGACCTCCCTAGGAAGCTATAGACAAATGTGTTTTTCAGACTTAGGCTGAAAAAGAAGGAAATGCAAAGGGCTGTTTGGCAATGGGAGTTATACTTTAAAAATGTGATCTTCAAAATTTCTTATCTTAAATTTTTTTCTATGACAGATATATTCAATCAAGTTTAAGTTCAAGAATCATGTTTTATAATTATAGAATTGAATTTGTTTGGCTTTGTTAAGAATGAAAACAAATGTGTGTCTCATACTTCCTATCTTTCTCTTTATATGTATTTATACACACGTATGTACATTGTTTATTTGTACTTTTTTATTTTTTTGGTTTTTGGGTCACACCTGGCGATTCACAGGGGTCACTCCTGGCTCATGCACTCAGGAATCACCCCTGGCTGCGCTCAGGGGACCATATGGGATGCTGGGAATCGAACCCAGTTGGCTGCATACAAGGCAAAAGCCCTACCCGCTATGCTATTGCTCCAGAGCCCATTTATTTGTACTTAAATTGACATTTATTCCTAGCTTTACAGAATAGTATACCAACTCTGTTCAAGCTCTTTCCTTAGTCTAATACAATTTAATTGAGCTATTTTCAATGTACATTCTCAGTCTTCTCTCCCTCAACTGTTCATTCTAATGTGTTAATTTATGCTGTTGCTCTATACCACGTTTTTTGAGCATCCCTTATTTGAAATTAACATATATTCTTGTCCTGAACACTTTATATTTATAGGAATGAATCTTTATTCTAAATTTGATTCTTTACCCTTTCTTAAATTTTCATAAACACTATTTTAGAGACTATACAGGCTGTTGAATTTAATTCTAGTTTATTGTTTTGCATACTATTTTTATTCCCTAACATGCATCTTTTATACACTTATTTATCCATTTCATTTAAAAAACAAAATGTAATTTTCTTTTCTCCATTGTTTCTACTCACAAAAAAGCAGACTCCTGATAAATGACATAATAACACATAATACAGAAATTTTACTTGTATGTATTTAAATTCAAATATAAATAGGCTTAAGTTTTATTAACGTACATGCAGTAGGAGGATGCTTTGGGTCAAGTATTTCGTATTTATGATTCAGTTTACTCTATATAAGAATGATGCCTGCAGCATCTCTCACAGTACTTATCATTATTCATATGCTTCTTACGTAAGTTTTTTTTTCTTCAATGATGGAACCAGGGAGATAATTGAAAGGCCTGGAACACACACAGACACCTGGCGATTAGAGGCCTGAAGGCCAGTTCCTGGCACTTCATGTCATCCAGCCCAGAATTGCCACATATAATCTGGTGCCCCCAGCAATATTCTCCCTGAGGCCTCTGTTGTCATAATACTATTACCAAAACAAATTGCAAGAACATTTTACTTCACTTTGGCAAAAATCAAAATTTTCTCTTTCAAAAATGTAAATATAGATTGCCTTTGGCATTTAGTAAATTCAGTACATGTATTCCTTTTACCACCTTATTACAATGTTTTAATAAGGTGATTTTTGTTTCTCAGTTTTGATTATAGGCTCCCAAACTTATTGGCTAACTTTCTCTTTTCTGAAAAAAATGCTCAGTGTCTCCCTACATACCTACTTTCTGTAAGTAGGTAATCCCTCCCAACTGGGTTGTTCCAGCAACATCCCACAGGGTCAAATCACTCACTTTGTTGAATACATCTAAAGTTTATATATTTATAATTTTGAAATACTCTAGAACAATAAATTTATTCTTTTGATTTTGTTCCACCAAAAAAATCCCTTGATCCTCCCATTAATGAACTTCTAGACATGTACTTGCTTTTCTTTGAAATTTCTGATGCTCTTGAATTGAGTTATAAATCATAGTGATATGCAGATTAAAAGCTGAACATGATTTCACTGAGTTTACTATACTGCACTATCTGTTCATCCATTCATCCCAGAGGAAGGAAGTAGAAGGAATGGGTATTGAGTATCAATTTGAGACTGTGGTGGCATTAAAACTTTAGTGAGACTTATACACAGAGATGTTGAAAATATATTCTCTAAGTCACACATATTGTATGCTAATGATAATTCAATAAAATTTCACATTTCATACTCTTAGTAAATATGTATTAATAGAAAACATCAGTAGAAGGAGCCAAAGAGCTAAGTCATTTAGTAATGTAAATAAGGTCAAATTTTGTAATAAATTTGTGATATAAATATCTTTTATGAGTGATTGAGTAAGAACATTTCTGCACTCATAATTATTGCATATAATTTAAATGAAGATATATATTCTTGTCCTATATCCCTCCTCCACAGTTGGAAACATATTCAGTACACACATACAACTTTGACTACTAATGAAATATCATATATAAAGAATACAATTCGTGAAATTTTTATTTTTAAGGTGCAGATTAAAGTGAAATATGTCACTAGAAAAATTTGAAACTTAAAAACCAATGTTAGAATAGAAAAAGTACTGGAAACTATAATTTAGAACTACTCTGGAAGCTAAACTCTTTTTTTTTCCTTTTTTGCTTTTTGTGTCACATCCGGCGATGCACAAGGGTTACTCCTGGCTCATGCACTCAGGAATTATTCCTGGCAGCGCTCGGGGGACCATATAGGATGCTGGGAATCTAAGCTGGTTCGGCCATGTGCAAGGCAAACATCCTACCCGCTGCGCTATTGCTCCAGCCCCTGGAAGCTTAACTCTTATCTTTGAAAAGTTTAAGTTCTATATGAGGACTGGTGCTTTTTTTAAAAATCTTGCTAAAAAGATAAAAAGACAAGACAACCCTTCTTGTCTCATAGTTGCCTCTTGTTTGCACTGAACTGGTATCTACACATTAAGGCTCCCATGACAATTCCACAAAGGCATTATGGAATAGACTTTTCCAATTCTCACGTTAGCATTTCTTGGCTGAGTGCCATACTGTAGTTGCCCAAAGAAAGAGGTAAAATGTCATATATTAAAGTTATATATCAGAAAAAATATTGGAGGGAAGATTAAGCAGGATGTGTATCATTGTAGACTTTAAAGAGATGTCCTAGGAATTCTGCTGGAATTTTGTGTCATTGACCAGTACAGGACTCAGTAACAAGGGCATATTTTGATGCACAAACATTGGTACGTGACTCTTTAAATAAGCAGCATGAACGCCAATAAAGTTTGTTGTTTTGATTACTGGGGATTATTAGAAAATAGAATTGGGCATCCATTTCCACTACTATGTCATTAAATATGTATTTGCATCCTAAATATTTTTATATATGCTCTTCCCTAAGACTCAAAATGTCATTTACTTATGATATATACACACAAACAAGGAAATCAGTGTTGAGCCATTCTTTCCTATAGATTAAAATGTGATTTTATGTGATCTGAAGATAGACTAAGCAGGTCAGTTATTGTATCCTAGACCATCTAATAAATAAACAGAGAAGATATAACAAGTCCCTTTTCAGTAAAATATGGAAATATGAAGCTCAAAAATCTTCATGGATGGATTACAATGATTGTATTTGCTGTGATTTTCTTTCTTGCTCTGATTCTGATTTTTATGCGGTCTTCATTGTCCATTAGGCTCCATGTATGACAGTTGAGATCATAAGCCTTTCCTCCTTGAAAGGTTATACCTTTGCTTATCATGAGGAAAAATCAAAAAAAAAATAGAATGAGAAAATTAGGACTCATTATGTTTACATAATTTTTCTACAGTATGTCCTTTGCCCGGCTTAATTGTCCATCAAATGTTCTAGCAACAATATGCATTCTTCTTATCAACAGTGTGTTAAAGTGAATTGGTCAAAATAATCAGAATCTGGGAATCATGTTAATTCTATGCCATACTGGACTACAGAAGGCACAAACCCTGAGAAGAAGTCTTATAATCAACGAGTAATTTTAATTTCCCCCCCTTTGTAACATAGGCTGATAAGAACTGTGGTAGCAAATGTGACAGTTCGTGCTACAACATAATGCTATCTAGCAGATTAAATTATTGGATGGCAGATATTGATGAAACTTTAAGGGGAAAAGCATAACAAAACAAAATGAATGCTATTTCCAATAATTGGAGTCACCTTATATCTGGATACTTCCTCATGATTTTTCCTTCACCAGGAGGAAATTCCTCATGGGAAGGAAATTTCTGTAAGGAGGTGAGAGGAAGATTAAATTAGATTTAATTTGTTTGGTTTTATTCTAAATCTACCTTCTATATTTCTATTATTCTATGAGACCAAAGTCAATAACTGGACAATTTTTGAATCAGAAGAATTCAGAGAGGCATTAAGCCCTATGGAAACTTATCAAACTACCTTGCAAACTGCCATAAATGATTTATTCTACTCTCTTAAGAGCCCAGACTTTGGATTTTTCAAACCTCAACTTGAAGTTGACCATTTGATATACTTGAATTCCTGACATAAGGTTTTAGGAGTTCAGGTGAAGATTAAGTCTTTATAAGTTACATTTTGTTCCCTAGGACATTTTTATTTTCCTATAGGAAATTTTCCTATAGGAAATTGGCTTATTTTTTGTAAAGGTATATTTGGTAAGTCATTGGGTAAGTGTTCATCAGTGAGAGAAGGAGGGATTTGTTTCTGGTGACATAGTAATCTTATTACTATATTCTAATTTTTAAAAATTATTATTGCTTTAACTCTTCATTAAAATATTGCAGTTACTTTTCTGTACTTGTCTTCAAATTGCAGAGTTTGAGTGAGTTCCTTGGTATGGATTTTTCTGCCATAAAAATAAATATAAGCTTTTTTTTAATAAACGTGATTGCAATAGTTTTGTGATTTATATTCTTGGTGCACAAAGTTGCAGCACCTCAAAGACCACCAAAGATTTGGTGTGTTTTTTGTGGTTGTGATCAAACAAAGATCTTCACACAATCAAGGAAAGTGAGCGTTTTATCACTGATTTACATCCATGACCCCTTAGGTTAAATACATAACAAAAATAAATGTATGTGCAACATTAAAAATGGTGTGATAGTATTTTTTTCAAAGATGATAAAACATTTGTACATCCAGCAGAATTCATTAGGTTCTTGGGTTGGAGCAGTGCTGGACTTGACTTCAGAAAACGGTGAACAAGTCAGACACATTCTGCCCTCAGGGAACAAAACATTCAGTAGTGATCACTGTATCACTGTTCATTGATTTGCTTAAGTGGACCCCAGTAATGTCTCCATTAGTCCCAGCCCTAAGATTTTAGCAGCCTCTCCTTACTCATCTTTCCTAATGGTGCCATATTGAAGGCTCTTTTAGGGTAGGAGGAATGAGACTCGTTATTGTTACTGTTTTTTACATATTGAATATGCCACGGGGAGCTTGCCAGGCTCTGCCATGTGGGCAGGATACTCTCGGTAGCCTGCCGGGCTCTCCAAGAGGGACAGAGAGTATATATAAGAGGATTCAAGCAAGTATGTTGAAACCAAACTCATGTGTGTTTTTTTAGGTACATCCATGGGCCATGTGGCTGTGCTTCTGAGAGATTTGTTTCATAGTCTCTGGATCTTGGCTGTTGATGAGATTATATGGCACCTAGGGGCGGTTTGTGAGTGTTGCTGCCAAGATACTGGAAAATGGGGGATCTGGGTGGAGGAGTCCCAATCCTGATCCAAGCAAGCTTGGAGAGCTCAGCTTCAGGTCATGGGTTCCTCTGCCAGTTCCTTCATGTGTCAGGCTCATCCGAGCCTGTGAAGAGTGGCCTTGAGCATGGCTATGGCTTGGTTCTGGAGGTTTTCGGCTGCTGGTGTTCTGCTTGGGGCAGGGAGGGAAACTCAACCCACCCCCGCCTCCTCTGAGGGGCCCTGGTGAAGACAGCCTGGTGTGGGGTAGTGATAAATTGTGAAAATGTGGTGCTAGAGGAAAATATTGGTACTGGGAAATTATATAAAGGGAAACAAACCTAGATTTCGTAAATTATAAACAGAATCTCAGAAACACGAGTGAAAAAGTCATGAGCCAGAAAGTCCTTCTTACCTGGTTTTCAAATAGCCCTTTTGCTTTGTTCTAACTTAACACCCAGAATCAGGGCTTTGTTTTATTTTGTTGTTTTTTTTTTGGTTTTGTTTTGTTTTTTCTGTTGAGCTAAGGTTCATGCAATTTTTAGATTTGTCCTCTAATTAACAAAATTACCAATTCAAGTTAGGTGCAAAGCAATAAATTTCCATCTTTGTGTGTGTATTTAGTTGTTTGGGGCCACAAGTGGTGGTGTGCAGGGACTATTCCCAGATCAGTGCTGGGAGGGGGTGGGGGTCACTCCTGGTAGTGTCCAAGGAACCGTGAATGCTAAGGATAGAACATGGATCTCCTGCATGAAGTTCAAGAATTTGCTCTAAAAAAAAAAAAAACCAAAAAACAGCCAATAGAAAATTCTGAAATTTAGAGTTACAGATTCTTTTCTTTTGAATGTAAGCCTTTTTTTTTTTAGAAATCAATGTGTGGTGTGCTTCCTGGTTACAGTTGAAGCTTCTTGAAGCTTCTTTCTTACTTGAAGCTTCATTAACATTAACCTCAACATTACCAGTGGCCTTAATATAGAGATCCTGAAGTTAGTCTGCTGTAATCATTGGGAATCTGATCCAAAATCCTACTAAAAATTATACATATGTTGCATATTCTAATTTTGACACTGCTCACAGTTGGGTTTAAATTCTGTTTCTGAAGGTGATTAGTTCTACGAGTTTGAGCCTTTGACTTAAACTCTTTTAGACAGTTTTCTCATTTATGAAGTGTAGCTAATAATGATATCCACCATTTAGAGTTATAAGATTAAATTATCTCATCAGCATTATAAATATCATTTAAAATGATTTCAGTAATATTCAATATTGGCAGACATTAGTATATGAGCAAGTCAAGATATGTTTTATAAGCCAGTTTATAAAATTGTTGTTTTATAGATAATTATAGCCGTATAAACAATATAGAGATCCTTGTGGTTAACAAAGTATTTCTGTGCCTACAATCTCATATGATTTCTCTTCTCTTGAAACTTGCTGCTTCATGTTATCTGAATTGTACAATGTTCTTGTCATACTAGCTGACAACTATTGTTCATAAAAACATAATATATTTTACAGATACTTATTTTTTTATTAATCAAATACTGAAGCTTAGAATAATCATTTGCCATAGTTTCACAGATCAATTATGAGGTCATATCAATTGATTGGGAATGGGTTGTGTAACTAAAGCTATTACTCATTCCATGATATAACAACTTAATAGATCTTTTGACAATTTTCTAAACCTCAGATCATCTTGGAATTGATAATGAAAGTTCGATAAGTTTTATAGGGCTCATTTTATAGATACATTAAAAGGCAATATTTATACTTGTGTGTCCTTCCTGCCATTGAAAAAATAGAAAATAGGATCAGTGTTGTCTCCAGAATTAAAAATACTGGAACTGGGAGACTGGAGCAATAGCACAGTGGGTAGGGCGTTTCCCAGCATTACATATGATCACCTGAGCACCACCAGGAGTAATTCCTGAGTGCAGAGCTAGGACTAACCCTGTGTACTGCTGGTTGTGATCCAAAAAGAAGAAAAGAAAATATTGGAAGTATCATATTCTATTTCCACTGTGAAAGTGGGCATCTGCTAAGGAAATGCTTTATGGTAGTCTGAATGACAACAGAATCAAAGTAATTGCTGAGGAAAAAATAGAGAAACCTTTTCTTATATTAAAGAAAAAAAGCCATGAATAATGGACATAAAATTCAAATACAGAGGCTATAATCAACATGGTTGTCTTGTTTAGTTATTATGAGAATTTTTCCTTGAAATTGTTCAGCTAGCTTCTAGCTTATAATATACATCAGAATATTTTGAAACAAGTAGCTGGGAGATAGTGACTTTCTTTTGAAGACTTTTAGTCACCTCTATGGGAGAAGGAACTACAGGGACTTGCAGACTCTATAGAATCTTCCACAGCTAACAGTAATAGATATTTATATCAAGATAGGTAGACAGATAGATAGATGATAGAATCTTGAACTATCAGACACATCAGGCCAAGGATAAGGGGGGGAAAAAGGAAATGCATATTATTCTAAGTAATATAAGTAAAATAGAGCAAGATCTTCAATGCTCTATTTTTTCTTCTGGAGCCAAAACTCAAATTCCATCCCCCCTGCCCCACATTTATAAAAACATTTTTCATAATACCTTGACTCTCGAACAGAAACAAATTAGAAGTGAACAGAGGGAAGTAAAACTCTATAGCCTCTATTCCACTGGGCTATTAAGGTTTTAAATATTAGATCAAAGCTTAATTTATACTTGAACACTCCCCAAGGTTTTATTTCTTCTCGCCTTAACTCTATTTTCTTCTCTCATTATAGATTGATGATGGGGCACAACAGAGCTTTACTCGGGCACTGGTGAAAAGCATAGTCGAAACTATGAGCATTTTGTTTAGAAGGAGTTAGGAAGGGAGAGAACGGTCTGTTTAGAAATAAGGAAAAGCAAGTCTGTAGATATCCTCTTTCCCTAAAGTCATTGGTAGTCACTATTTTTGTGTACATTATTCAGATGTATTCTATTCTATTCATTCTGTCTCTGTTTATTTTTTTATTTTGCTTTGGGACCATACCCAGTGGCCATACTTCTGGTTCTAAGCTTAGGAATCACTTCTCCTGGGGCTAGGGGGGCCCACACGGGGGAAGAGGAAGTTATCAATGACTGAACTCATGTCGTTCATGCAGTTCATATGGAAGGCAAGTGCTTTTTCCTGTGTTACCGTCATCATAAAGGGAAATATGCCTCTCCGAGAGCCTGGCAAGCTACCAAAAGTGTCCCACCCACACGGAAGAGCCTGGCAGATTCCCTGTGGCATATCGGATATGGCAAATACAGGAATAATAATAGGTCTCATTCCCCTGACCCTGAAGGAGCTTTCAATCATTGGGAAAGATGAGTACAGAGAGGCTGCTAAAAATCTCAGGGCTGAGTCAAATGGAGACATTACTGATGCCTGCTGGAGTAAATCGATGAACAGCAGGATGACAGAGATACAGTGATGCCATCTCTTCCATCTTTGCATTTTTAGAAGAGACAAAAGAAATTGACTAGACACTGTTTGAGAACATTTTAGTTTAAAAGGTTTCCAACAATAGATATAATAATTAAGCGCAGCCAGTTTCGTGTTTATAATTTGGTCTCTCCGGGGCTCTGGAGAATGGCTTAGAGACATTGCTGGGTGTGACCCAAAAAGAAAAAAAAAGAATTTTTCCTCCAGTCATGTAAGGAACAGTTTTTATAAAGTTAGATGTTGTCCAAAAATTACACAAATAACTGAATCAGAAAGAGGAATTTTTGTTCTTAGCAAAAAAAAAAAAAAAAAACCACGAAAGTGAGTGGCAAACTGGTCTAGCCAGCATAGGCTACAGTGAAAACACCAAAGAGAGGAAGTGGGGGATCTGGTTATAGGCCAAGTTGAGTAGAGTGATGTAACATCCCAGTGACATGATAAGCATCATATGTGTGTGATTTTTAGTATGATCATGAAAGAAAGGTGTCTGTAAGTTGAGATTTTCATTGCATAATTCCACCAGCAGTACTGTCCAGTCAGGCATGTGGAGTGCTTTAAGCTCAGGGAACCATATGGGATGCTGGGATTCGAACCCAGGTTGGCCGAGTGCAAGGCAAACACCCTACCCACTGTGCTATCGCTCCAGTCCCAGAATGCTTTTAAGTTTCTAATGGAAGAGAAATATTTAAAATATTTATAAAAATATTTGATTATTTAAGTATACAATATAATAATTGAGCACTGACCCTTACTTCTGTCATATTTTACTAGCTAAAAGCAAGTCTCACATTCTACTACACTGAAGGAAGAGTAATATAAAAATTTGACTCACTGGGGGTCATCTCAGAATTTGTCCAACACAGAGAAGTAATTTTCAATAGCAGCAGCTGATAAACTGAAATCATGTATCTAGTTGGTAAAACACAAATTTTCATACACATCTGGGTGATATTTCAGTAGAAAATAAAAGTATGAACAAGACCATTTAAAACAAAAACACAGGAGCTAAAGCAATACTACAGCATGTAGGGCACTTGTGTTGCATTTAACCGGAATGTTCAATCCCTGACATTACATGTTACCCCATCAGCAATGATCCTTGAGTGCAGAGACAGGAGTAAGCATTCAATAGCATCAGGTATGGTCCAAAGACCAAATTAATAATAAATTGATTAATTAGTTAATTAAGCATAGCATTCAAAGTTAAACGCTAATAACTGGATTTGACTTCTGTTTTCTAATTGAGTTTTTCAAAGTTGGTGAGAGCATCCGTCTATGACTTCCTCTACCCTGTTACAGTAGAAGTGAAGAATTTGTGCAAAAATACCAAATAGTTAATGGACAAAGAGCTTCTAATCCTAACACAGGGTTGTGGTTTGAAAAAAATTCTGCTAAAGTTTTATTTGAGGGTGTGTGAAAAAACATGTTTTGAAGTCAGCATCTGTGACTGAAATCATACAGGTAGTAACTATTTCAGCCTAAAGAAAAGCTAAATATTGGGCATACAGAAGGAAAGACATTGCAATTTGAAGTTTTTTCTTTTTTTTTTGCTATTTAAATATATTTGGAGTTGAATTCTCATAACTAAATGAAAGTACCTCAAGAGAAAGTTGGATTTTTTTTCTTTGATTTTTTCACCGAGTCCCAGCTAAGATAAACACATGTCAGTCTGAAATGCAGTTGATAGCTATCTGTTTCTAAATCTCTAAAGTCTCCTAATTTTGATTGTTGGGAAGTTCTTTCCAGTATTTTTATGCCCTTTATTATTGAAATAAAATTATTGTATTGTAATAATTATTTAAAGTTATTCCAACACATTAATTAAAACATGAGCACATGTTAAATGTATATAGGGAAATGTCGGATTTTCTATTGAATTATTAATATTTTATATAGATAAGATGATTATAATTAGTGATGATTCTATTGATGGTGGGAAAGTAAAGTTAGTTTTCCTTATTTGATTTGAGAATTTCTCGAGGCATTGCAAATATACAGATATGCCAATTCCGTATTGTCAGAAAGCTTTGCATTCTTTTATGTGATGAGCTGAGTTTTTGTTTCCTTATTTTTTTGTTTTGTTTTGTTTTGTTTCTTTTTGTCACACCTGGCTCTGCTCGGAATTACTCCTGGTGGGGCTTGGGAACCATATGAGAGACTGGGATGGAACCTGGGTCAACTGCATGCAAGGCAAGTGCCCTACCAGTTGTACTAACTCTCTAGACCAAAGCTGAGTTCTCATTATTCTGTTAAGAACAGCTATCCTTATGAGATAAAGAAAGCCGGGCTAGAAGAAACTAGTATTCTGTATCATATATGTATGATCACTCTGTATATGTTATATAACTTTATTCCATAGTGTGTATACAAAAATAAATTATGAAAAGACACAGCATCTCTCTCTCGTGCCACCTGCATTTGGTGGTCTCACGCCACTTCCCCCACCCAGGGGTGGCTAATGGCAATGGACAGATGAAGGAGGAAATGAGGATCAGCCTGGTTGCTGTCAGTTGCAGTTTATTCCATTCCTATCTCCATTCTCTTCTTCCACTGGATCCTAATTCCCAGACCCCCTCATCCTCCTCATGGATCCTGCTCCTTCATACTTCTCCTTCCTGCTTCTGCCTCCCCAGTCCATTCTTACAGTTAAAATGCAAAGCATTAGGGGTTGGGGTAATAATTATATGTAAATGTGGTCATACAATCAACAGAGGTAAAGTCCTTCCCTCAGGGGAAGCTTCTTCTAGGGCAAATTCTCATTCAGTAAGACATCCCACCTACTAGTGAAATTCCATCTATGAGTGTTTCTCCTTTCTTTAGTCCAACAAACATAAACATTCATAATGTTAGTTATTTTGTATGGACACAGTAAGAGATATATTACGCTTATAGGATTGCTCTCCTGAAGCCATCTCGCTATAGATTTCATACTACAGTGCTCAGGCCAGACTAGTCTTCCCTAACCCTAGCAGAATCCTTGTCCAATTGTTGCTCTTTGGGCCATAACAGAATTTGCCCACGACCATGCTCTTAACTTATAATGAATTATAATGAAGTACTTCTTCATACAATGAAGTACTATGGTGCTTTGACCTGGTCCATTTCTATGCCAGGGTAGCTCACAGCTTGCTCTGTATCCATCCAGTCCCTCATCGAGCCCTGCTTTTGGGGTGGTAGGAAGTAAGGGCAACTGAAACTTAAGTCAAGAAAGCAGATGCACAGGAGTGAATATTATTTGGAGTCAATTAACTCCCAAGTTACAAAAGCATAATATTAACTGTCTTCCTGTGTCTATACAAAAAGGACATTGCTTTAAAGTAAACTATGCAAAAGGCATAAGGAGATGAGAAAGGCAGTATATAACTTGCAATACAAGTTCAGTGTCCTTAGAAGGATTTGACCTTATAGGTTAACAGAGTCTGATTAGGGGGAAAAGGTGATAGACTGGTTGGGAAAGAGAGCATAGAGAAGAGGTTATAGATAAGCACAGAGGAATGGGAGTGTCTCAGAAGCACTGTGATGATTGTAACCTGATAAACCTAAGCTCCCTGTGGCAAGGGAGAAAGGACAAACCAAGCTTAAACCTAAAATGTTTAGAGCTATATTCCAATAAAACAGAGGAATGGAAGTGCTTCAGGAGCACTGTGATGGGTATTACCCAATAGACCTAAACTCCCTGTTGCAGAGGCAAATGCACAAACCAAAGTGTATCTATAAATATATTTTACATGATTTTATGTGCATAAAATTCATAGGTATGAAAATTCATCTTGCTTTATGTACTTAATATTATAGTGTGAGATTTACATAGTGACTAATGAGGAGATGGTTTGAATGGTAGTGTTTGTTGAATGATAGTATTCTTTTATATGAGTACTACAAATTATTTACTCTTTCTTTAATTAAAGGACATCTAATTACTTACTATGGCTATAAAAATGTTTCTGTAAACATCCCTGTAAAATGCCTGTTAGCACATTTCAACTATGAAATACATTGTTGTTTACTACGATCACCATGCAGTGCATTAGTTCTCCAGAATTAAACCCTTTTGCATAGCTGAAAGATTCTAACCATTGGCCAGCATCTCCCTGAATTTGCCTACATTTATTCATATGCTAGCCACAAGTGAGCAATCATTCTATTCATTTCTATGAGCATGACAAAAGTGAGATCACAGAGTATTTGTCTATTAAATTTGAAATATTTCTTTTCTCAAACCATCCTTAGCTGCTCTTGTAGAGCCCAAGTGAAATGTTGAACATCTCTAAGAGTATAATGATAGGTTCTGGAAAAACTTATTGCAAAGAAAACACACACCTCTTTTATCACAAAATGAAATGCAACATGGAATTTGCCAGATGGCTGGTGGATATTTCTTTAGACGGTTCTCTCATTATCACTCATACTAAAAATGGCAAGGGATCCAAGGTTTTGAGTTTTTTTTCAGCTCATGGTTCCTTCACTGAAATTGTTATAGCCACTAAATTTCATTTTTTCCCTTTGAGCAAAGGGAAGATTTAGAAATCTGCATCCATTCACTTATACCCTTCATATTCTTCATATTTGGTATTGGTTATTTACAGAAATGATAAGGAATCAAATGAAAGTAGTCCTATTAAAAATTACTTTGTCAATGTCACCAAACTTCCAGAACACAATCAATATTTGTTGTTTGCCTGCCTGAAAATGTTCTATTTTTGTTTTGAAGGAATTTGTTTATAAAATTATTAGGTTTTATCTTTTGTTGGATAGAGACAATTGGATTTGGGTAAGGAGGTAGTGATTGTACTCACTGGAACTATTTTGTGTAAATTCAATTTATTTAAAACACATTAAATCATTCAAGTTTCCTATTTATTTATTCATAAAAATATATTAAATTTATATTTCATATTTTATTTGGAAATTTACTTTAAATATTTTTTAAAGAGCTCTGCATAAATTCATGGCACTTTGCTAGAATTTTAAATATTATCTTTACTTCTAATTATAGTTTATTTTAGTTCTATTATTATTATTGTTGTTTTTCTTTGAATTATATAAAATGTTTTCTTTTACCAAAAAGATATATTTTAACCCTTAAAAGACACAGTAACAAAACATTTTTATTATTTGTCCTTAATTTCCCCAAATTTAATTAAGAGTGGTTTATCTTTATTTTTGCATAAGTTACTGAATTAAGTGTTCTATATATGTCAAATCTCACAATGGAGACATTACTGGTGCCAGCTTGAGCAAATTGATGAACAATGGGATGACAGTGTTACAGTGCTACAGTGTTATGTATCAAGTAGGTTAAATCTATTTTTTGTGCAACTGTAAAGATTCACCTCCATTGCCACTCAAGAGTCATTCAAATGAGACTAGTTAGATATGTGGAAGACAAGGGTTAGATGCTTGGCTTCCATGTGACTGACCCGGGTTTAATCCCTGGCACCCTATATAGTTTCCCAAAGCAGAGCCAGGAGTAAGCCCTGAGCACTTTCCTGGTGTGACCCCCAAACAAAAACAAAAACAAAAACCTTTCTGATTTCTTTATAGCTATTCTGTTACTTCCCTTAATTTCTGCAATTATTTTATTTTAAGTGATGGAGATATGTTAAAATCTTCTACCACAACAGAATTGTCTATTTCTGTTTCTAATCTGTCATTTTAATTTTATGTATTTGGCACCATGTTGTAGTTATTAGATAAAAATGTAGAAATGGATTATCAGCCAGTATATACTTTCCAGCTTTATAGAGGCGATGTGCTATCTGTTATTTGATTTGCATATTTTAATATTTAATTTATTGAATGAAAATAGTTTTGAGAAATATGAAGAGAGATCGTGAATTATGTGCTCAAGTAAGAGCACAGTTCTCACCAAGGAGGGAGAGTCAAGAGTACACATTTCAGGTTGAGATGTAGGTGAATTTCCAAGATGGAGAATGTGCCATAAAGTTAAAGAAAGGAATTACAGATCACAGGTTAAGATGCAGATGACTCCCAAGACAGAGAATGTTGTAGGCATCCATCTTTTTATTTATCTTAATCAATTGACTAAGTTTTGCCCTCATTTCTCATAACTGTTTTTTTTCCATTTCTGCCTTCATCCCCACATTCAGAGCTATATATTCTTCTATAGTCTTAAAATAACACCTAAAATGTCTGTATATTTTATAGTATAAATTATGTCAAAATAAATCCAATCTACTCTGTAGTCAGATTCAAAAACCCGAACAATACCTATTTACCCAAAGGAAACACTTGCATTCTAACCACATAAATATTATTTAAGTGATTGTTGGATGAAACTTGATTCTAGATGAAAGAGAACAAAATATATACCCTATTTTTCCAATTTTATAAGTTATAATTTACTATGTAACTTAAGAGTTTTATTACTATTTTTCTGACTATCAGCAACATACTCCTACTATTTGTGAAATATATACTCTCAGGCTTTTTTTTTTTCACGTATCCCACCCCCACTTGGTTGTGATGTTCATAAACTTGATTGCATTGTTTTCCAAGAGTTGCATAGTTTATATAGATTCTCAGTTTTTTTTTAGGTTTTTATTTGGTGTGTGTGTGTGTATGTGTGTGTCTCTCTGTGTGTGTGTGTGTGTTGAGGGGGTTGGGTAACCCCCTGTTTTCTTTTTTCTTTTTTTTGGGTCTCACCTGGCGATGCACAGGGATTACTCCTGGCTTTGCACTTAGGAGTTACTCCTGGTGGTGCTCAGGGGACCATATAAGATGCTGGGGATCGAACCCGGGTCAGCCGCATGCAAGGCAAATGCCCTACCCACTGTGCTATCACTCCAGCCCCAAGGTAACACCCTGTTTTGCTTAGGGTTTACTCCAGACTCTGTGCTCAGGGATCACTGCTAGAAGGGCTCAGGGGACCATCTGGAGCGCCGGAGATAAAACGCAGGTTGACACTGTGCAGTTAGTGCCTTACCCACTGCACTTCCTCCAGGCCCTTGCACACTTCATTTGTGAAGCTCATCCACCTGACTGCCACATTTCAAAGGTCACTGTTGTTTCAGTGCCAGGGATTCCAAGCAGCAAGACCGCCATGACTGCATCCTGAGGTCAGAACTCAGGATTGCAAGGCAAGTGCTTTTGCTACTGAATTATTCATCCCAAGGACCTGTAATAGCTACATTTAAAACAGTTGTATATATATTAATATGTTAATATATATAATATGCAATATATATTAATTCCTCACTTCATGATTAAGTATGTAATTTATTCTCATTTCACAGATAAATAAGCTGAAACATTTAAGCATTGGAATGAAATAATTTCAGTAGTTTTGGGGATCACACTTGGCTATGCTCAGGGTTTACTAAATTCTGGATCCACTTTCAACAACCAGTTCTGTTGCAGCTTGGGGACCGTATGGGGTTCCTGAAATCAAATGCAGGTTATCCACATGCAAAGCCAATGTCCTGCCTGCTGTACTACCCCTAGATGCCTGGATTGATAATTGATAATTAACTCACAGAAATAGAAATCTGAAGCTGTTGGACTTCCAAATGCACTGCTTATCAGAATACAACTATTTGTATATGCTTGTGTGTGTGTGCGTTGCGTGTGTGCATGTGTGCGTGTGTGCATGTGTGCGTGTGTGAGTGTGTGTGTGTATGTGTGATGTGTTTGGGTGGAATGAAACACCTGACAGTGTTTAGATTACTCCTGGCTCTGTTCTCAGGGATCAATCTTGGCAAGGCTCAGGGGACCATATTTAGTCCTAGGAAGCAATCCTGGGTCAGCTGCATGCAAGGCAAACACCTTACCTGGTATACTATCACTCTGTCCATTTCCTTTTTTATTTTCTACCACCTCCCCAACACCATCACTCATGGAAGGCCACTTTGTAATTTATAACCAAGCAAAAATGGTTACTATTCTGTACTCTATTCTTTATAAATTCTCTTTCCACAGACATTGAGTTAAAAAAATATATCTGAAAGAAATATAAGGAGTTCTTGGGCACTTTGTTGTAGGAAAGGCAATGCTGTCTATCAAAACTATAAGCATTAAACAATTTATACATATTACCCAAACCATTGCTACACATACACACACAGACACATACAGACACACACACACACACACACACACATCTCCTACCACCACCCTAATCTTCATTCCTCTGGGTCACAGAATGTTGGGGAACAGCTTTCCCCATAGTGCCCCACACGCTGCACACTGGGGGGTCAGGGCAGATATGGGGTGAAGGATGAGATGTGCATGGAGAAACCGCTCTGGGAGACAGCTGATGGCCACTCACTTTATTGCCAAACACACACATATTTTATAGGGGGGTCTCAGCTTAAGAGGATGGTCCAATCATATAAATCACATTATTTACCCATCACCGGACTGGAGTGATAGGAACAGCGGGTAGGGCATTTGTGTTGCAACCAGGTTCAATTTCTCCATCCTTCTCAAAGAGCCAGCAAGCTACTGAGAGTATCCCGCCCACACAGCAGAGCCTGGCAATCTACCCATGGCATATTCGATATGCCAAAAACAATAACAAGAAGTCTCACAATGGAGACGTTACTGGTGCCCGCTAAAGCAAATCGATGAACAATGGGATGACAGTGCTATAGTGCTACTTAAATCATAATAATTAACTATTTTTTAAAAGCTTGGGAAGGGGTTTGTGGACATGATGCTGACACTGTCGGTAGGAATGAAGTTTGGAACATTGTTTATCTGAAACTGTACCATTAACAGTGTAAATCACCATGTCTAAACAAGAAATAAGTTGCATATGTGTTGATACATGTGTGTATATATTCACTGTCACTGTCATCCCGTTGCTCATTGATTTGTTTGAGCGGGCACCAGTAACGTCTCTCATTGAGAGACTTATTGTTACTGTTTTTGGCATATTCAATACACACGGGTATCTTGCCAGGCTCTGCCGTGAGGGCTGGATACTCTCAGTAGCTTGCCAGGCTCTCCGAGAGGGGCGGAGGAATCGAACTCAAGTTGGCTGCATGAAAGGCGAACACCCAACCGCTGTGCTATCGCTCCAGCCCTGTGTATATATTACGTTTATATATATATATATATATATATAAACAAATATATATATATGTTCTTATAACATATCAA
Source organism: Sorex araneus (assembly GCF_027595985.1). Lineage (NCBI taxonomy): Eukaryota > Metazoa > Chordata > Mammalia > Eulipotyphla > Soricidae > Sorex > Sorex araneus. The sequence goes on along the minus strand of NC_073307.1, from coordinate 142,052,539 downwards.
CTTCTCATCTGCGAAATCAATTCTAGTATGGATTCTGAATTTTTCCCTTCAATCTAATCAAAGCAAGTGTCTTTGGACTATGGATTCCTTTCTTTCCTTTTGAGAATATTCTTATTATTTGTCATAGTTCAGTAGTAATGATCTTTGCTTTCCCTTTCCATAGGTTATCTCAATCACTACTAATATTTATGTTTTTATTTAAATGCAGTGATTATATAGGTAATAAAACTAGTCATATAGTAACTGTCTCAAGGTGACAGAATTAGTGATTGAAAACTAGGATTTAAACTTAGGTCATGTAACTTTATAACGATGCCAAAAGTTTAATTTTGCTACCTATAAATAATTCATTTAAAAAATGGCCATCTAGTTTTCTTAAGCACTAGCTAGTTCTAAAATTCTAGCTGAAAAACTTGTTGGATACAGCATAATTATATACCTTGCACCTCTTATTTTGATGCTTTATCCAGACAAGTGAGATAAACATAAAACTAGAGTTCCATAAGCATGTTTAAATTTGGAGTTTGCATGAAAATATATTAAGAAGTAGATTGTGAGAATGAATGAAAAAAAAGATATATAGCTGCATCTGTGTTTTGTCTGAAATCAATATATTAACACTACTGTTATTAAATTGTATAAACTGTGATTATTCATCATGCTTCCGTTGAGGTCACCCAATAGGATATTATCATTATAAATGTAATAATTTAGTTCTTGATTGCATGTTTATGTCAAAAGGCCCATTGAGAATGGGAATGTTGATGACAAAAAAGTAATGAAAAAATCCTTTATTTGTTTGTATTCAGTAAAACAAAATTATAAGTTGATGTATTTCCTCTTTCTTATGGTTGGAAATTTAGGTCTGAAGATTCTTTATTCAATTTATTTAATCATTTGCAATATTCTATCTTTAGTGTTAGTGTCATTGCTTCAGTTTTTATTATAAACTCTAAGTATTAGATGTCAAAAATATAGGTTTGTATATCATATGAAGCAGATAGCATCTGTCAGGTTTGAAAGGGCATGGGTCAAATATCAATATAATATTAACATTTATTCATATCAGCTCTTAAGCACTATGAAAGTGTTGGTATCTTCGACACCCTACGAATACTGCATTTTCGCTTTCATACCCCTAAATCCTTGCTCTGCTTTATATTCTGGAGAATTACTAGCAAGATGTGGCAAAATAAATAATTATTGGCAGAAAATTTACTTTCTTGTTAGAATGGAAACTTAAGATAGACCTGCTTCCACATGGGGAGAAATTTTATACTTATGAATCATAATATTTAAACCTCACCTTAAACTTTTATATATAACTTCTTCAGGTCCAAACCATGTCCAGATAATAGCTGACTTAGAGTGTGGGTGTTATGAATATTAGTATGTCTGAAGCCACATTTGTCTTTCATTTGTTGTGTTTTGAACCTTTTATGTGAGTCACATTTAAGGAAGACTTAATACCATTAGCACCAAAGCAGATATTCCTGCACTGGTGGGTTCTTGAGAATTGCATGAAAGATTTACATTCAAATCTCAAGAGATTGGAAGTCCTACACCCTCTACTCATTTCCTGAGAATGATGGGTAGGTCCAGTCCCTGCACAGCTCTCTATCCCCTGTACTCTTTCCCCAGTCCCCGGCCACTGCTACATCATATGTATGAGATCACTGTGCAAAATACCTGTTGTTGAGCTTTCCAACTGTACGCCAACAGGTCCTATAGTCCTGTCCTGGCTTTGCTAGTCTCTAGCCATGATAATTGCATCTGAGTGAGACACCTATGCTCAGCATCTTATCACTGCCTGGGCATCCAAGCCCTGCCTGTATTCTGGTACTGTCTGTGCTGGTCCTGTCTGTGCCCTTGTGGCCTTGCTGTACTGGGTCATGTTTCCAGGGCACAACCCTAACAGAGAGGGGTGAGGGAGAGAGAGAGAGACAGAGAGATAGAGAGAGACAGAGAGACAGAGAGACAGAGAAACAGAGAGACAGAGACAGAGAGAGAAAGAGGGAGGGCTGGAGAGAGAGAGAAAGAGAGAGGGGGGAGCACTGGGGCTTCCTTTAATCTGATTCTGGTCCTATCCAGAACCATCCCATCATCCCATTACCTATTCTGATGGGCTATGTGTCCCATAGGTGAATATTTAAAGTGAGCTGGCACTCCACACTTCTACCCTTTCTGTAGCAATGATTGTCTTGGCTAGTGTCTGATATAAAATATCTTCCTTTAATAGTTTAGTTTTCTCAGACATCGTTGACATTGATTGAAAGAAAGATATGAGAAATTTACTTATTCAGTATATCTAAGAAAATGTCTACTTGTATATCCTCTTCTATCTGAAGTCTATTTATCACCGAATGTATCTTAGCCTTCTTCACTCTTAATTTAATTACATCAGTATCATAGACACTATTGGTTATAAGGTTAAATGAGAAGTCATATTTTCCTGCCAAGATGGAATATAATTGTAAAGTATCTTTATCTCTGTAGCACATAGGTCACATTTAAGCACCAAGAGATGTTTATTTTAGGAAATTTACATGTGTACCATCATTATAAAAATATTTTTTAAAGAAATACATGGTATTAGTGGAAAAGAATAAACAAATTTTTAGCTATGCACATTTAGCCAATCCTTGTAACTTCACTAAAACATGTTTCTGTTTCAAACATTTTTTTCTGGGTAGGTCATTTTAAATTGTCTTGACAACAATTATTTGGACAACTCATGGGAAATAATTCTTACACCATCTTCCCCACAGTTTAGAGGCATAAAAACAAACCTTGCTGTTAAACAAAAACAAAGCAGATATATTTAAAATTCAGAAAAGGCAGGAGCTTATGATTAATTAAAAAGTTAAAGAGTTTTTTTTTTTTGTAAGAGTGTTTTCCACCACTTGATTTTAAATACAAGGTGCAATTCAACATCCTTCAATTCATTGCCTCTCTGGGGGGAGCATGCTTGCCTAGTAGGAGTTTGACAAATTTGGTAGACTCCTGATATATGGGTTATATTTTAACAAAGGGATCAGCAACTCATCCAGCTACCTTTGGCTCTAGAGGGAAATAACACTTTTAGGTGAAAATCTGCAATAGAGTTGGACATCTGCATAATGACTAAAATTAACATAGGTTTACATAGTACACAACTCCATTAGAATGTTGATGCTTCAGAGAGGAACAGAAGGTTGTAAATTTCCTAAGGGAAAAATCTCTGGGGGTTGAGAAGGCCTGAAATAAAATCATTTCAATGTGAGAGGCATTCTGTGAATGGCTGAAAGGACAGGGGAAAAATAAATAAATAAACAAATAAACAAATACAATACCAGGACAGATGTGCTGTATTTTTTTCCCTAACCTATCCCTGAGCCAAGCTGCTAGGGGTTTATAGGACAGGCACCCTCTTAAGAATGCTAATAATGGTTGTCCTTTCCTCTTTTAGTTGGTGAAATGTGATGCTACAAATTTACTCATAAGGATATCCATTATTTTATCTTTGAGGCTACTTAGTTATGGGAATGGGAAGGAGAAAAATCAGGAAGGACAAGCAAGCTAAATAGTAAATGAGGGAATGAAGAGAGGAGGGGAGGGAAGATAAGAATCATCAATAATGGACAGGAAAGAACGAAGATCCTGGAATGTGCTTAATTTTTGACTTGGGAGCCATAAGGATGTGTCTCAAGCATTTCTACATGGAGGGAGTCTTAATTGGATAAAGCTACAAAATGAAATTTTGTCTCTCTCGTAGGTTGGATATAAAGGAACTGGTAAGGAAATAACAAATAGCTGAAACAATAAAATCTGAGCACCAGCCTATAGAACTGATCTTTCCATGGCAGTGAGATGGGAATGGTTGCTGAGGCTGAACCCTGAAATAATGGTAGTGGGGAAACAAAGGAACACTAATTCTCTGGTGGAAGGTTCGGTGTTGGAACATAACATGCATTGTAACTTGTAAAAAACTAAAGCACGCTGAGAGGCTCTCTGGGCGGCTCTGTCTCACCGCCTGCGTTTGGTGCTCTGGAACCGCTGTGTATGGGCTGGATCGGGACAGCAGTTGGCCAAGGACAGGCGAAGGAAGAAGGAGGACCAAGCTGGTTGCTGATTAGTTACCGTTTATTCAATCTTCCATCTTTCTCATCTCCCACACTCCCAGCTCCTCCTCTCTCTGGATCTACTGCAGCCTCTTCTCATCTGTCTCCTCCCTTTTGCCTCTCTTGCCCTTGCCCCCAGGTTACACACACTGCCAGGTAGCAAAATCAACATAATAAAGCCCTTCTTGAGGGCCTGGCATTCCAAAGCCCTTCCTGACTCTTAAGGTGCTTTTCTCATTTCCTTAGTCCAAGCACTCATTAACATCTTAATACTTGTTGTTTTTGTATGGACATAGCAAGAGATACTTTGAGGCTTACAAGGCAGCTCTCCTGGCAACATCTTGCCACAGACTCAGACTACAGCACTCAGGCCAGATTAATCATTCCTAACCCTAGCAGGGTCCGAATCTAGTTATCACTGTTTGGATCATGTCAGCATTTGTCCATGATCAAGCTCTTAATTTATAGTTAAGCATTAGGCACTTTGACCAGGCCCATCTCGATGCCAGGGTAGCACACAACTCACCGCTTGCCCTGGGTCCATCTTGTCCCTGTCAGGACCTTGCTTTTGGGGGTGCTAGGAAGTAAGGGCAGCTGAGGCTTAGGTCAAGAGAACAGATGCCCAGGAGGAAAATGTCATGTAGCGTCAAATGACTCCCAGGTTACAAATGCATAGCATCTGCTAAGTCTTCCTGTGTCCATACAAAAAAGGAAATGGCTCTGAATAAACTATGCAAAGGACTCAAGAAGAAGAGAAAAACAATATTTACAAGTCAACAAAACACTAAGAAAGAAGTTACAAATAAGCACAGAGGAATGGGAGCACCATAACCAGAGTAACCCAATAAACCTAAACTACCTGAGGCTATGTTATCCTACAGTAACTCACTATGACTTAAAGTACATAGCACTGTGGTAGCACTGTCGTCCCGTTGTTCATAGATTTGCTTGAGCGGGCATCCATCTAATATGCCACGGGTAGCTTGCCAGGCTCTGCTAAGTGGGCGGGATACTCTCAGTAGCCTGTCAGGCTCGCCGAGAGAAACAAAGGAATCGAACCCAGGTCAGACGCAAGCAAGGCTAACGCCCTACCCGCTGTGCTATCTCTCCAGCCTAAAAGTACATATTTTCAAAGTACATATATTTAAAAGTGTCTAAAGTACAAACGTGTCTAAAGTACATATGTCTAAAGTACATATATTTAAAAATTACCCTACCAGAGATTTTGAGCTTTGTCCAAATTTTCAAGTGGGAAGGATGCAGTAGTGGTCCCAGGTGGCTTCCGTGGAGTGGGGAGGAGAGAAGCAGCAGCCTCGAGAAGGGCATCTGCTGTTTGCGGTCTATCCACCTCTGTCACCCAGGTAGTAGCTGCTGGGGAAATTCAGACCGATGAGTCCGCAGTGGATCTTGCTCCCTGCAGGGAGAGAAAGTCAGTCTTCCTCCTTACCCAGGCTTTTGGGGTTCTCACCTTTAAACCACAGAATAGAATTTCAGGAGGAGATGAGCAAGGAAGTTAAAACAGGTTTGATCTGTAAGTTATGAGAAAGGTGAGGAGACAGAGAGAGAGGGGAGCAGGGAGGGAGGGTATTTAGGAATTGAGACCTAGTTTCCCTTGTTAGGGGCGGCAGATCTCTGCCCGGGGGAGGCTCTGAGAGACAAAAGAACAAAACCAAGACAACTCTTTCTGCAAATGCATGGGGTTTATTTAAGTCAATATAGCTATATTGGGACCTTCAATTGTGCCTCAATAGCGTGGCATAACCGAAGGCCCCGAACTCAAAAAGCTAGCTGTTTTTTATACCCTTTTGGGGGAGAAATGAAAATCTCACATATCAAAGGGAATCACATCTATATATCAAAGGGGATCACACATAGGTCACTTGATTTGTATATCTAAACATTTGTTGACTGTTAACTATTTCCCTGCAAATGTTTGCCTATAGTTCCTAGGGCAGTTTGTTGGCCCATTTGGTGACAGAGTCCTGCCCAGCGGTAGATCCTGAAGACATCTTTCAAAGCAGTCAAGTAGTTACAAAGGGCAACTTCAGCGGTTAACCCTTAACCTGCCCTTCAGTTCTTGACTCTTAACTTGCCCTCCTCTTCACCCTTACTTATGAGACAGCAAAGAAAGAGGAAAAGCTAAAGCATGCCATCTTTGGCATTCTATTCCTCAGGGTCTCTTTCATTTCTCCAGAGGGGGTTTTAATGGCTTCTGACTTACATCTCCAGTGAAACTTTTCATAATCTGTTGTAACTTCTGCAGTAAGGAGCCTTTAATCCCTAAACATTGCAGGCAGGGATACCACCCTAAGCCCTGGCAAGGGTCCTAGAAAAATTGTCAGAGAGTCATCTCCATTACTGACGTCTGCACTGCACCCAAGCGTCCCTGGGGTCTGGTCTGGCCTCACATGTGACCACAGCTGCATGTCTGGTGCAGCCTAGAGTGCTGTGGCTTCTGAAGAGCTTGCTTCTGGAACAGGAGAAAAAAAAAAAGTGTTTTTTTGTTTTTTGTTTGTTTGTTTCTTTTTCTTTTGGAGTCACAGAGAGATAGTTACAGATTTACGAACTTTCATGATTATGTTTCAATCATACAATGATCCAGCACCCATCCCTCCCCCAGCGCCCATTCTCCACCACCAATGTTCCCAGTATCCCTCCTGCCACCTCCTTATCACCACCCCCCCTCCAACCCCCACCTCTGGGGCAGGCACAATCCCTCTTACTCTCTCTCTCCTTTTGGGTTTTATGATTTGCAATGCAGGTACTAAGAGGCCATCATGTTTGGTCCATAGTCTACTGTCAGCACTCATCTCCCACCCTCCCTGAGTGATCCCTCCCACCATTATTTACTTAGTGATCCCTTCTCTATCCCAGCTGCCTTCTCCCCCAGCATGCGAGGCTGGCTTCCAAGCCAAGGGGCAATAAAAAATTTTTCTGTTTTTTTTTTTTTTAACTTAATCTTTTCGGGTAGGTTGTTTGCCTTGCAGGAGGCCAACCCAGGTTTGATTCCTCCACCCCTCTCGGAGAGCCCGCAACCTACAGAGAGTATCTTGCCCGCATGGCAGAGCCAGGCAAGCTACCCTACCTGTGGTGTAGTTGATATGCCAAAAACAGTAACAAGTTGTACAATGGAGATGTTACTGGTGCCCGCTCGAGCAAATCCACCAGAAACCGGATGACAGTGATACAGTGATAGGAAGTGGAAAGATTGTTTAACCTCTCAGTATCTCTATTGCAAATGATAAAAAAAAAAAGTTTTATTTTGTTAGCTTGCAGCATCTTTTCTTCCTAGTTCAAGTCCTTAGTTTGCTTAGACAGGAGTCAGTTTGCTGACCTGACCTCATTAACATCTCAATTCCCTCTCAGTGATCTCTAGCCAACTCCCATTGTTTTTTGGTTTTTTTTTTTTTTTGCTTTTTGGGTCACACCTGGCTCTGCACAGGGGTTACTCCTGGCTCTGCACTCAGGAATTACTCCTGGCGGTGCTCAGGGGACCATATGGGATGCTGTGAATCGAACCCGGGTCGGCCGCGTGCAAGGCAAACGCCCTACCCGCTGTGCTATTGCTCCGGCCCCAAACTCCCATTGTTGATCAGAGCAGAGGTAAGGGAAGGGTTCCTTCCTGAAGCTTTGATTTTATGCCCTAATCTGAGAATCTTAAAAGTTCTTTCACTAGGGGGTTTGGATAAGCCCCTGCTCCGCACAGGCCAGAGCCCCAGTACCCCACCAGATGGCCGTTAAGCCACACCTGATGTCCTCTTGGTTTTCTTGACACACTTGATTCCTGCCACCCAATTTCTCAGGGAGTCACAGATTCAGATTGGGACTGGGAATTGTTCTTTGCCAGAAAGGAAAATCAGTCATAGACCTTACCCAGGGTTATCGGGTTCTTGTCTTGCTTCTCAGAAAATAATTTCAGGAGTAGACAGTGAAATAAAACTGATTTAATTGGGAGGTTTTAGTAAAAGGAAGGAGGATGGGAAAGTGACAGAGGGAGAGTAATGTGCTCAAGTGAGAGAATGCTGGGCTTCTCCAAGGGCAGAGAGAGCCTTGAATGAATGAGCTTTTGATCTGGGATGATCTGGAATGTTCCAGAATGATCTGGAATGTTTCTCCAGCTGAACCAAAAAGTTAATTAGATTAAGGAAGAGGGAATGAGGTGTTCCAGAGGATATTCCTTTAGGCATCTCCATGGGGAGGAGGTCTAGTCTCAGGGTCTGCTGCTAAAGAAGCTCTTATCAGGGTTTGTTTTCTATATCCACAAGGTGGATTAACCTTAGGACTTTACTTCCCAGAAATTTCATTGTAAACCCAGGTGGCCTTATTACCTAGAAATTTCACTGCCATGAGGCCTTTCCCTGTCTATCTGCCTGACTACAATACTAACAGGTGCCACTTAATGATGCCATCGGGGTCCCTGGGTAAGTTACATGAACTGAGGAGAATGGCAGTAGCCTCAAGAAATGAATCTGCTACTTTTTTTTTTTTTTCTCCTATCGACTTCAGTCACTCTGGGAACTGCTGAGGAAATCGAGGACTGTGAGCTTAGCTCCGTGCAGGAAAGGAAAGTCAATCCTGGACCTTACCAGGCCTTTTGAATTCTTTTCCCCACAGAGAAGAATTTTAGGAGGTTTGCAGTGAAGTAAAAGCATGTTTTATTTTTAAGTGTTGAGTAAGGATGTGGGGGAGAGAGACAGGAACAGAGAGATAGAGACAGAGTTCCATGCCCAAGAGAGAATGTGGGCTTTCCAGCGTGGAGAGAAAGCCCTAGTACTCATCCCTCTGTTAAGGTTTGAAGATATGAAAGAAAAACCTCTCAAGAGGGAGTTGCAGCCAACACATGTTAACATATGTGCCCAGGCTTCACTTGAGCTCAACTGTAATACATAGATGCAGGCAGCACATAGGCTCAGGCAGCATATACACGTGATTCCTTTGTTCAAGTTGCCTTTGTAGACTTTATCTCAAGCTGCCCCAGAAGAGACTTCCTACCTAGGTCAGAGTCCAGTCCTAAGGTACTTGCCAACAGCTAGAGTTGAGAGTAGTCTATGTTCCCCTTTGTCATCCCTTGGCTGATTCTGTTCTTTCAGGAACTTATCTGGGATAGAGGCTAGGCCTTCTCCAAGTTTCTGCTGATTCCAGATAATGATTTATCAGACTTTAATTCCTGTGTACACAGATGGGTTTGGGGCAGCCTTAGGGCTCTTGGTTTTAACCATTCCCAAGAATTCACTGCCACTTGGTGCTCTTCCCTATCTGTCTGTCTACCTGCTTCAGAAGTAAGGTAGCATGGTAGTACCATCTTCCCATTGTTCAATGATTTGCTAGAGCGGGCACCAGTAATGTCTCCATTGTGATACTTGTTGTTACTGGCTTTGGCATATCGAATATGCCACGGATAGCTTGCCAGGCACTGCTGTGCAGGCGGGAGACTCTCGGTAGCTTGCTGTGCTCTCTGAGAGGGATGGAGGAATCGAATCCAGGTCGGCAGTATGCAAGGCAAATTCCGGACCCGCTGTGCTATCGCTCCAGTCCAAGGAATAAGGTAGCGATTTATAGTGAGACATCTCTAAAACTTCTCTGATGTCATAATGCAATGATAATCTAAAATATCTAAAAGAGAAGAAAGAAATCACTTCTGCCTTTCTGTTAGTAGTGACATTGGGAATTGTGACTGAGTTTGTGAACAAAAAATGATTTAAGTATAAAACTATCTAGGAAGGCCTGAGAACTCTTCAAATTCCTTCTGTAAAAGGAGAACTTAGAAAAGTAAGTCCCAAGACTTCTCTCACTGAACAGTTCTCTAACTTCTTTTTGTTGTTGTTGTTGTTGCTTTTTGGGTCACACCCAGCTATGCACAGGGGTCGCTCCTGGCTCATGTACTCAGGAATTACCCCTGGCAGTGCTCAGGGGACCATATGGGATGCTGTGATTCGAACCCGGGCCGGTTCAAGGCAAGGCAAGCGCTCTACCCGCTGTGCTATTGTTCCAGCCCATATCATTTTCTTTCTGTCACACAAACTTTGCAGTTTTGTTTCTCACCCATATGTAGTAGTCCATATATTTAAATATACTTAAGGGGGTTTCATTTGGGGGGTGAGGGTAGTAGTTGGAAATATTGGCTTTGATGCCTACACTGTGGGAACTCAGGGACAATTTCTGGCTCTCTGTTCAGGAGTGATATCTACGGATGCTCAGGAGAACATATAGAGTATTGGGGCTTATTCCCAGGATGACCTCATGCAAGGCAAGCATCCTATATTCTTTTACTACCTCTCTGACCTCAGCTATGTTTACGTTAGTCAATCAGATCTATCCCTCTCTTTTTAAGATTAATATTTGAAAACATAGTTTCCTCCTAGAGTTGCTTTAAAGGCAGTTACATAAGAAGACAAATGGCCTTTAAGATGGCTTTGTCATATTGTGGATGAAGGCAGTCACAGACATTCTGAAATTTAGTTTTACACATTGAATTTAGTTTTACTTAAGTAATAAGCTTCCTCGATGATTCACTGCCTCATTGTGGTGGGGGGTGGCAACAGTGCCAACCGGCGAAGAGCAAACCAACAGGTGCTGCTCAGAGATGCAGGCAGGTGCAGGGCTGGACTACTTGCATCGACTGTCAATCTGGCCAGTACTTACTGTACGTGAGCAGCACATCCATGCATAAGGTGTGGGGCGTGTTTGTTAGCGTGCAAATCATTACAACATGCCACCCACACGGCAGAGCCTGGCAAGCTACCCGTGGCATATGTGACATGCCAAAAAGAGTAACAAAAATGGGCCGCATTCCTCTGCCCCTGGATTAGCCCCCAATAAGGCCATGTTGAGAAGGAAGAGCAAGGAGAGGCTGCTAAAATCATAGGCTGCCAAAATAAAGAAGGACTAAAATGACTCTCAGCACTTTTAACACACGCACGCTGGCATCAGAAGCATCCATCGAGGACCTGATGGTGCAAGTGCAGAAGATCAAGTACGTCATTGGATTAACAAGATGAGAAGGCATTGATCACATCTTGCGGTTTTCAACACTGGAGAAGACTGTTCCTCGGAACATGTGAGAGTAGAGGCATTGGTAGTGTCAGTGTCCTTGTCAACACAAGCTTGGCTATGATCACTGATTTGTTCGAATGCCTAACAACCCAAATCGGATGCTTGCATTTGGATAGATGTGGCCCACTACCAGCAGTTTCTATCTTCATCGTCTATGCACCAACATCCAACTACGATGGAGAAGAAATTGAGAAGTTCTACATGGAACTGGAGAAGTTCTATAAAGAAGACCACACCTTCTACAAGGTCATTGTCTGTGATTTTAATGCCAAGATAGAAATAAGAAGATTGCCTGAAGAATATGGCATCGGGACCCACAGCCTAGAATGGAACAAACAGAGTGAGAGACGGAGTTAATCATGTTGACCAAGACCATCCATGGGAACTCACATTCCAGAAGGCCGAATCTAAATGTTGGACATGGGAGTCTACTAGTGAACAGTTCCACAACAAAATTGACCACATCATATTCAGTCGACAGTTTTCCCTGAATGATGTTGCTGTTGTCCCAAAATTCCAAATGGGATCAGACCATCATCTCCTTTGTGCGAAATTCTACTTCACGGAGAGGGGAGAAAGGGCTACAAAATTTAAGAAGAGAATTCCCAGAATGACCACCAACTGGGAGCTCTTTGGCACTATTGTAACATTCTCCCTTCTGAAATCCAACACACCATTTCATCAAGAAGCATACAGCACCCAGTCCAGACAAGGTCAGACCCAAATACCTGAAGAATCTGCCGCCAGTACTCATCAATACACTTGCTCGGCTCTTCACATGCTACCTGTCTGAATGCAAGGTTCCATCCCAATGGAAACCAGCAGGACTGTTCTGTTGTACAAGAAGGGAGACATCCACGACATTGACAACTGTCGTCAGATCTGCCTGTTGTCTGTCATCTACAAGTTACTAACTCGAGTCATCCTGAATAGGATTGGCAGAACACTAGACAAAGGACAACCATGTGAGCAAGCCAGGTCCCCCAAAATATTCAGCACTATCAACCATATCCACACAGTGACCAAGATCACTGAGGTTTCACGAGAGTTCAAGATGCCCCTCTGTCTAACATTCATCCATTTAAAAAAGGCCTTTGATTCTGTTGAGACTAAAGTGGTCATTGAAGCCCTAGCCAAACAGGGCATTCAAACTTAGTACATCAGGATCCTCCTTGAGCTGTATTACAGATTCACCACTAGGATCTCTCCATTCTATAAGGAAGTGATCATCAATGTAAAGAGAGGGGTTCAGCAGGGCGATGCCATTTCACCGAAACTCTTCAGTGCCAGCCTCAACAACTTCATATGATGGCTGGAATGGGAAAAATGGGAGTGAAGATAGACAGTGAGCAACTACACCACCTCTGTTTCACTGATGACATTGTTCTCATAACACCAAACATTAGCCAAGCGGCACAAATGCTGGCTGACTTTGACTGTGAGTGTAGAAAGGTCAGAATGCAGCTGAATCTCATGAAGACAATGTTCACGAGAAATGGACTAGTTCCTGACTTTCCATTTGCTATCAACGGAATGAACATTTCCGAATGCAGCAGTTATGTGTACCTAGGTTGAGAACTCAACATGACAAACAACCTGGCACCTGCCATGTGCAGAAGGAAGAGAGTGGCATGGAATGCCTTCAAGAGCATTGAAAAAGTTGTTAAGAGGACGAAGAACCTCCAGCTTCAGGCACATCTTTTTGACTCCACTGTTCTTCCTGCACTAACTTATGCCTCAGAGAGCTGGGCCCTATGAAAACAGAATAAGAACACTCTTCAGGTATCCCAAAGAGGAATAGAAAGAGCTATGCTTGGAATATCACGTTTCACTCAAGTAAGAGAAGGGATCTTGAGTTCCGACCTCCATCAACAATTGAGAATCAGGGATGCTGTTTCATTTGCCAAGGTGTCAAAAATCAGATGGGTCAGACACTTAATGCAATTTGGAGATGACCACTGGACTAGAGTTGTTTCCGACTGGATTCCCAGGGACGTCAAAAGAACGCCTGGCCGGTCATCTACAAGATGGTCAGATTTCTTTGTCAAGACCTTGAACAAATGGTTTGAGGCTCTTTGTATCACTAGCATATGATAGGGACAAATGGAGACGTTACTGGTGCCCTCTTGAGCAAATCGATGAGCAACAAGTAATAATGGAGGTAACATGAGAAGTGTGGAAAGAAAGATAGCCTCAGGAGGGGAGTCTACAAGGCAGTCTTCCTTTTCTTTACCCACTTCTGTCACTCCAGGTGTTAAAATGTTAAAATCTCCTGGGAACACCTTAAATCTCACCAGGTTCATGTAACAGTTTTCAGACTCTCCCTGATTTCCACTTGATCTTCACAGCATGACAGTTAATCCCCACCACCGGAGTGATATTTCAGGGAGAAGTGACATTGATTGGAATAATGAATTTGTTCTTGCAGGAAAAAAAAAATTAGTCCTAAACTCTGCTTAGAGGGAGATTTCTAAACATATAAAAATAATAATCTCAAAATAGAAAGGTCGTAGGCCAGAGAGATAATAAAGAGGGCATGGTGCTTGCCGTGCCCTGGGTCAAATTGGGTTTGATCCCTGACATGCCATATCATTCCCTGAGTCCTCCAGGAGTGATTCCTGAGTGCAGAGCTGGGAATTGCCCCTGAGCACTGACAGGTGCAATCCAAAAACAAATTTTACAAAAATAGAAAGTGTTGGATATCAACCCTAAGTGCTTTAGACTCTATCAGTGAATTGCCCCTTTCCTCCTCCCAGAGAAGCTTACCATGCCCTTGCTAACATCCTGAATTTAGCCAAAGTCTATCTTCAACCTCCCCTTTGTGTTGGATATTAACCCTAAGTGCTTTAGGCTTTATCAGTGTATTGTCTCCTTTCCTCCTCTTAGAGAAATTTATATTGCCCTTGCTAGCATCCCTAACTTAGTTAAAGTTTATTTGTAATCTTTCCCTTGTATTTTACCTCGCATTCTCAGTCCCCCATGTTAATCTCGATTGCTTATAAAACAAAACTTTCTGGTAATTCTGAACTTGTATTGATACTGCTTTGTATTTTTTTTTCTTTTTTTTTGGGGGGGGGCTTCACACCTGGCTCTGCACAGGGATTACTCCTGGCTCTGCACTCAGGAATTATCCCTAGCAGCGCTCAGGGGACCATATGGGATGCTGGGAATTGAACCCGGGTCGGCCTCGTGCAAGGCAAACGCCCTACCCGCTGTGCTATCACTGCAGCCCCACTGCTTTGTATTTGAAGTGCTGTATATTTGTAGTTGCTTTTCTGCTTCCCCTATAGCCTTTTTATATGTTACCATAGAGCAATGTTCTTTGGTTAAACACAGAAAGACCATTAATGCTATTCTCCTAATATTTGGGAGTTGATTGACTCTGAAATATATCTGCTCCTGGGCATAGTTACTTGATCAACTAACTACTTGACTTAGGCTTCAGTTTCTGTAGTTCCTGACACCCCAAAAGGGGAGGTCCCGCTGTGGGACTGGGATGGACCCCGGGCGAGTGGCAAAACTACCTGGCAGCAAAATGGGACATTCTAGAAAGCATATATGCATGGTTTTCATGCAAACTGTTACAACTTTAGAGACAGGATACCCCTGGGGAAGGACTAGCTGAACTGGCCTGAGGACTTCGTCTGGGATTTGCAGTAAAAGCCCTGCTTGCACTCAGAGCCCAGACAACCAAGTGTTTAAAGCCTTGTTTGCTCTCAACCCAGAGAACTATTGGGATTTTTGTCTCTTATGTGTTTATCCAAACAACTGCTAGTATCTATAACTTATACAATTAGAGGGAAACATAAAAGCAATACAGTTGCCCCTGGGAGACAGTGTGTCTCCTTGAGTTGATCTCCCTAAAAGAATTTCCTCTGCCAAATGTTTATCTATGTAAAGGACCATCACACCTGTGCTTACCTCAACCCCACTTCAGATGTTCTATAAGTATGCTAGCAACTCTGCATTAAATGGGCCATTTTCACCATCTGACTGTGGTCCCTGGTCTCCCCATCTCCCCTTCTCTCTGTGTCTCTGGGGGGCCCTGGGGAGGTGGGGAGACAGGGAGATGGCTCAGGGCTACCGAGCACACACACAGGAGTCCAGCAGCAGCAGCAGCCACCCGAAGATCATCATCGTTTCTTTTTTTGTGATTACACAAGAAAGGGTGATAAATTCAGACAAAATTTCAGATCAGTTGGATAGAAAATAACCAGATACACACACGAAGAGGGGGAAGAAAGCTTCCTGCCTTCTGTCAATTAAACTAGTTTTAATTATCTGTCCCTCTACTAGGATTGGAGAGATGGTACAGAGTTAAAGCATAAATATGTCTTATATCCAACCAACCACAGTTCCATCCCCAGTGCTATGTTATGTCCTGAACATCACCAGCTACAGCCTTGGAGCCCCCCCCCCCCTCAATATTACCAGGGTGACCCATGTTATCTTTGGTACTGAATAGCCTAAGCACCACAGCATTCTTGGGCCCTTGCATAAACAACGAGCCTGGTTGGCCAACAGTTGCTGGAATGGGACATAGGCCTCCTGAGCATTACTTGGGAGCAAATGAAAGAGAGGGAAAAAATAACGGAAGAAGGAAGGAAGGAAAGAAGGAAGGAAGGAAGGAAGGAAGGAAGGAAGGAAGGAAGGAAGGAAGGAAGGAAGGAAGGAAGGAAGGAGGGAGGGAGGGAGAGAGGGAGGGAAGGAAGGAAGGAGGGAGGGAGGGAGGGAGGGAGGAAGGGAGGGAGGGAGGGAAGGAAGGAAGGAGGGAGGGAGGGAGGGAGGGAGGGAGGGAGGGAAGGAAGGAAGGAAGGAAGGAAGGAAGGAAGGAAGGAAGGAAGGAAGGAAGGAAGGAGGGAGGAAGGAAGGAAGGAAGGAAGGAGGGAGGGAGGGAGGGAGGGAGGGAGGGAGGAGGGAGGGAGGGAGGGAGGGAGGGAGGGAGGGAGGGAGGGAGGGAGGGAGGGAGGGAGGGAGGGAGGAGAGAAGGAATTGTTCCTTCTTTGTCAATGATTTTTAGGCTGGTGTAGTTTTTTTCCTTAGACAACTAATCCCAGGTAAATGAAAAATTACAGTAACATGCAATTTTTATGGTTGTTGAGCCAGGCCCTGCTTCTGGCTGTATAGGAAATTGGAGAGAATACTTGTTTCTTAAGTTCCTTATTTCCACATGTAAAATGACAGCTTTGTGCTGTGTGATCCTGCTTTTCCATTCTCTTCTACAGTGCTGCACCGACGTCTTTATATACTCCTTTTTACCCCTTAACCTGACTTTTTAAATCTGTAACTTTAAGTAGAATGCCTACCTCCCAAAGTGACTGAGAAATAACAAAGAAATTGAGTTTCTCCCCTACACAGATCTTTTAGATTCCTGAAGTCAGCTATCAAAACTTCATAGAATAAGTTCTGAGATTGAGAAGTGTAGAAACATTTGGGTCAATGTGAGTATATAATTTTATAAAGTGAGTGGGGAATCATGTCCAAAGATAGATAAAACTAGCTTCATCCACAATGGGCAAAACATTCAGTCAAACTGCTGCTGGATAGAACCGAGTTTATTTAGAGTTTTAGATACTCTACGTTTTTTCCATAGAACCAAATTGAACAGAGATGGGTTGTAGACAGTGTGTCACAGTTTTCTGTTGAGTTGGAGAAAGAAATCAAGAGAATGTGCCCTGTTAGGTGACACATGAACTGGATCCACAGTTGAAGATTCCTCGTCTCTCCTGCTGGATTTGGTCTACACACATGTTCATCACTGGCACATTCACACTCTAGCGATTGGTTCTGGAATGTGCCCTTAAGATAAGAAAAGTATTGCTGAAGACCAAGCGAACTGAATATATAACAATATCCAGTTAAGACCTTTTATCAGCTTTGTTTTGTTTTGGAGGCCACACTTTGTAGCATTCGGAGTTTACTCTTGTGCTCAGGGGTTGCTCCTGGCTATGATGGAGATCATAGGCATTGCTGGGATTCAAACCCAGGGTGACTTTCTTCAAAGCAAGTGCCTTAAAACCTGTACTATATTGGGGCCTCTATCAGAAAGGCAAAGTTGGGGGTGTGGTTCAGTGTTGGAGCCCTTGCCTTGTATAAGTGAAGCCCTGGGTTCTATTCCCAGCACTACAAGTCTTTGAGCACAATCAGGAGCAACCTCTGAGCCTCATGCTGGGAGCTGAGCACCACTGAGGATGACAGCCAACCAAAACATCAACAATAATTTTATTAAAAGGGGCTGGAACAATAGCACAGCGGGTAGGGCATTTGCCTTCCACCCAGCCAACCCAGGTTCAATTCCCAGCACCCCATATGCGGTCCCCTGAGCACCGCCAGGAGTAATTCCTGAGTGCATGAGCCAGGAGTAACCCCTGTGCAATGCCGGGTGTGACCCCCCCCAAAAAAAAAGCAAAAAAAAAAAAGAGGAAAAAAAGGGGGAAGGAGGAAGAGGAAGAAGGAGGAGGACATTGAAGAAGGAGAAGTAGAAGAGGAGGCGAAGGAGGAGAAGGAGAAGGAGAAGGAGAAGGAGAAAGAGGAGGAGGAGGAGGAGGAGGAGGAGGAAGAGAAGGAGGAGAAGGAGGAGGAGGAGGAGGAGGAAGAGAAGGAGGAGAAGGAGGAGGAGGAGGAGGAGGAGGAGGAGGAGGAGGAGCAGGAGGAGGAGGAGGAGGAGGAGGAAGAGAAGGAGGAGAAGGAGGAGGAGGAGGAGGAGGAGGAGGAGGAAGAGAAGGAGGAGAAGGAGGAGGAGGAGGAGGAGGAGGAGGAGAAATTTACAAAGCTTATTTTGGGGAGGTGAAGGTAGGAGTTGTACAAAAGCATAGAGTTTTGCATCTATTCCCTAGGTTAGTTATATTTGGGCACCATAGCAAATTAATAGCCTATAGTAAATCACTAGCATATAGCAAACCTATCAGTATTTTTTAAAGAGCAATGAAATAGTGACAAATACATTAAGTGTCTTGCGAATACTTAAAAATCCATCAACTGGAGCTCAATTACTAGACTATTTTATAGATTTGGGACTCATCCTCTCATGAATTTCAGAGTATCTGCTCTTGCCATTTTCTCTAAGCACTATTATGTTTTTTCTAACATGTGCTAAAGGAGTCTGGAAATTGCTGAACAAATTTATACATTTCTCTCCAGAGTTACATATTATCCTAAGGGGAATTTCTATAATGGCATAGAATGACAATGGTCACAACTAAGTCTCAAGCAAAATTACCAAAGGGTGTTTATTCATGAATTTGTGTCAAGGGGACTCTTCTGGCACCATTTTTTTCTTAATTCATTGTTTAAAGATGGTGAGAAGGGACATAGATTTTATGGAACAAAATAAGAAAATACGGAGGTTATATCTGACAAGTATTCTACTAAAAGAGGTTTTAGGAAAGATGGAGTGACTTTCTAATTGGAATCTTTGACAGGCTATTCCAAATGAGGAAAGTTGTTCAGGGTGAGGAATAAAGGGTTTTCTGTCCTGGTCAGTTTCCTGTAGCACAGGGCTCCTTGCTTTTGTGCTGTCATGGAATGCGATATCATATAGGACAACGAGACAGAGTGCCATGCTTGATGGCCTCTCAATATAAAAGGGGGTACTAAAAGGGTTAAGTAATAATATGGATGGACGTAAAAAGGGTTTGTTTAGTTTACTTAAGTGGGTTGTAATTCTAAACTAGATCTGTAATAGCTCAGGCCAAAGAAATTCTGATTAAGGAAAGAAAAAGGCAATATTTATTTAAAGAATTATGACCAGAATCATGATGCATCATTACATCACTCTTATTATTAATATTTCCTTGGAATTCACCATAATATAATGCCCACATCTTTTTTTCACCTTTTACCCAGGAAATAGTTAATGGGCAAAAATATTAAATGTATATATATATATATATATATATATATTGATGGGGCTAGAGCGATAGTACAGCGGGTGGGGTGTTTGCCTTGCACGCGGCCGACCCAGGTTCTAATCCCAGCATCCCATATGGTCCCCTGAGCACTGCCAGGAGTAATTCCTGAGTGAAGAGCCAGGAGAAACCCCTGTGCATTGCCGGGTGTGACACAAAAACCTATATATATATATATATATATATATGTATGTATATATATATAACTAAAAGAACATGGTGATAATCTTTGGTCCTTTCTAATATTTAAATAAGGAAGATTGTAAGAGTGTAGATTTGAATTTGACTTTTTGGTCTTAAACTCTGATCACCCTGACCTATAAGTCTTTCCCCAGTGACCTGAAAAAAGCTAATTAAAACACCTGCCATGCAGATAGGGAAGACTGCTTTAAAAGCCCATTTTATTGATTGAATTTATATACATTCAGATTATTTCTATATTAAATTAAAGCAGTGTATGCCTGTAGTAATTTATCTTAATTTTATTTTTTTACCTTCTCAGGTCATGTGTTCTTTTATATAACCCATTATATTAATTTACATATCTACAGTATATAAAAATCTTTCATCAAGCGTTTGCTCTCCTGAATTTCCCCTAAATTAAATGATAGAAGTAAAACTATATTGACATACACTATGAGTCTTCTTGGTGTGCTCATGGCTCTGTGGTCAGGTATCTCCTGGTGGGGCTAGAGGAGACATCTGGGATGCTGGGGATCAAACCCAGGTCATCTGTGTACAAAGCAAGTGTCCTATCCACTATATCTCCACTCTTGACATGCAATATGATTTTTAAGAGCAAAATAGTTCTACCTGCCACTTTCTCTTATACAAATAATAACAATGGTCAACGAAGTGAGTTTCAGGTGTCAAATATTATATATATATATATATATATATATCAGTGAACATTTATTCAGAATTATACATTCCTAAGCATCTTTTATTTTGTTTTATATAGGGACTACTGAAAGAACAAGATAACTGATGCCGGGTAACAGTATGGAAGCATCCTGACTGCTTTGGAGTCTCCATAGATTGAGTGGATTCAACTTTTGCAAACAGACAAATGGCTCCATGAACAATTTGCTACAGGTAAGCGAGACGTATAATTTACTGCATTAAAATCCTTCAAAGATTCAATGACTGTGGGGTTGTTAATTGCATTTCAGATGATTATAATGTTCCATCGGTACAGCTGACAGCTTCTCTTCCCTCCCAAATGTACACATGTGGATACCAACATATGGCTAAATGTCTGGTCATTTCATCTTGTTCATTTGGGCTTTAGTCATTTACAAAGGGAGGAAGCGGGAGGAAAAAGTACCCACCTCATAAAACTTTTACTAGTGGTGATTTATGCAGAGGGGCGGGAGTCAAACTGCTCCTGGAGCAGATGTTTCTTTGCGCTGCCCCGGGAGTTGAAAGAGTGGCAGATTGGTCTGCCCAGGGTTCAGAATAAAACAAGCAGACAAATGGTGATGTTCTTCTCTCTTTTTTTGAAACCGGGCAGCAGGTAGGTCATTAATATGGAACAAAGTGTTTGGGAAAGGGAGCTGACTTTTTATTCTTCCTTTGAAAACCTGGTGAGATTGGAAAGCTTGATGTGACAGCAGGGTAGGAGACACCGTTGGGCTATTGAGAAAGTGGAACTTGTGTGTGTGAGCCAGTTAGGAAGAGTAAAAGTCCAAGTGATTCACACAGGCAGCTGTTTATGAACAGGGTGGGGGTTATGTGGCCCACCCATTGTGGATGCAACATTTAGCTAACCTCTGTAGCTAAATGTTGCATCCACAATGGTCAAAGGTACAGAGCCTGGAGGTAGTAGCTTTCCTGCACTGTTCAATGGAAATAATCTACTGGTTCACCTGTCGGGAATCACAGGTTTGAAAAGGCAAAAAAAAAAATCACATTGCAGTGGCATTAAATTCTATCTAAGTGGTATGTGTCTACTTGGAAAGCATTGAAATCAGTCATGCTGTTTTATACATTCATTCTGGAGTAGAAACTTGGTAAGAACCTGGAGCCATAGCAGGAGGAATGCTCATATATTTTCCTGTTAGTATTTTGCTCTCTTTGGATTGCATTATACAACAGATATTTGTTCTAAATTCAGAAGCCAAAGATTTCCCAGAAGCAAATTTTTCTTCTTGCGTCAGCTTCTTCACATTATGTCAGTGAAGGTAAAGACATATCAGATGCCCTGGAGCCTGCTCTGTTTTGAAAATCACATCAGAACATAGATGCTGAGATGTCTTTTAGCCTGTAAAGTGCCCTCCGAAGATGAGGAGGCAACGGTATGAGAGACATGGTCTTGAAGTTCGGTATTTTTTTTCTCATTGTGAGACTCTCCTTTTTCATTGACTTTGATTTTAGTCCTTCCAATATTAGCACATGTTTAGCTGCTCAATTTTAGGGTCTTTTGTTCATAGGAACTAAAGCCCAAAGATCATGGTGGAGTGGTAAAAGAATTGTTCTTATAACATAAGTGGAGTTGTTGAAACAGAATGATTAAAGGGCAAAACAAAAGAGGGATGAGCTCTAGGATGGTCCTTTTATTTTGTTTTGCTTTGGGGCCACATCCAATGATGCTCAAGGGTTACTCCTGGCTCTCCACTTAAGTGGTGCTTGGGGGACCCTATGGGATACTGGGGATTGAACATGCGTTGACTTTGTACAAGGCAAGCACCCTCCCCACAGGATTCCTGCCGCCAGGAATCCTAGGAAGAAAGGAATCCAAAAAGAAACCTAGAAAAAATACCGCAGGGTGGGGGGGGGGGGTGGTCCAGTGGTCAAGCAGTTCTTAGTTTATTGGCCCTTACACAGAGGTATTTATACACATTTTCAGGGTGGGATTCTCACGCAATGCACGTAGGGCACATTCATCCTATAGGTCAGGCTTATATAGATATCAGCTAATGATGTGCATATCCTGCTTAGGGTGATCAGTATGGGTAGGTGCTCACAGTCACCCCTCAACCAGCGTGCTGACATGTGGGGAGTGCTGGAGCGAGCCCCTGTGTCTTTGTAAACAGGGCTGGCTCTTGCTTCAAGGGGCAGGGGATTTGGTCAAAGTCTCAGGCAGCTGCTGAGACCTCAACACATGGGTGCATGAGACACGAGGATTCGGTGGCCGAGAATCGTTTCCCCGGCCAGTCAATGTGACAGATGAATGAAGGAATGGGGAGATAGGCTGGTTGTTAGTCGATTTATTTCTCTCTCTTTTCCTTCTCTCTTACAGCTTCATATTTTTTTTAGTTATAGCATAGTTATTTCTCCTACAGTGTAGTTATTTTCTTCCTTCTCCTTTCTTACAGCATAGTAATATAAAAATAAAGAACGGTAGGAATACATATAGGTGGGGTTGGACATTATCAGAACAGCAGACAGATGTAAAGCATCTCCTTTAAGGGGAAGTTCTTCTAGGAGATTAAACTCAAGGACAAAATCTCATCTGATGGTTCAGCATTCTAGATTCCTAGGAGATCCACCCAAGGGTGGGATCCCATTCAGGGTGTATTGCTTTCTCCTTTTTCTCAGCACTAATCCATTTAAATAATCATATTGGACACTAATATTTCTAGTCATTTTGTATGAACATAGTGAAAAATAAATTAAGCTTAAAGCTTAGCTCTTCCAGGGAACATTTCACTATTATCCCAGACTACAGTCCTCAGGTTAATCTTTCCTAACCCCAGCAGGGTCTTTATACAGTTATTTCTTTTTGGGTCATGACAGAGTTTGTCCCAGGACCATGGGCTTAACTTATTATACTTATGGCACTTAGTGTACCCCTTTTTGATGCCAGTGTCAGCTTGCCCTGGGTCTATCCTTGTCCCTTGCTGGGACTCTCCTTTTGGGGCTGTTAGGAAGTACGGCTGGAGTGATAGCACAGCAGTAAGGCATTTGCCTTGCACGTGGTCGGCCCATGTTCGATTCCTCTGCCCCTCTTGGAGAGCCTGGCAAGCTACCAAGAGTATCGCGCCCTCATGGCAGAGCCTGGCAAGCTACCCATGGCGTATTGGATATGCCAAAAACAGTAACAACAAGTCTCACAGTGAAATGTTACTGGTGCCCGCTCGAACTAATCCATGAGCAATGGGATAGCTGTGACTGTGACTGACTATGTGAGGAAGTAAGGGTCTCTGAGGCTAAAGTCAGGTAAATAAGATGGATAAAGTAAACATTATTCAGAGTCAATTAGCTCTCAGATTACAAAGGCAGAGCATCAACTGTCTTTTTGTGTCTATACAAAAAGTTCATTGCTAATCCATGCAAAGTACGTAAAGAAAAGAAAAAAGCAATTTAGGATTATTAATGCCTGATGGAATTGGGTGTAGCTCAGGAGCACTGTTGTGGGAGTAACTCAATAAACCTAAACTCCCTGCAGAAGGAGCAAGCACAAACCAGTGTCATCCAACAGGAAGGCAAAAGGGGGGACACAATTCGGAGGAGCTGGGCTCTACAGGGAGAAGCTGCTGAGGCAGCAGGGGCAGTAGACATGAGTTTGAAAGGATTCGAATTTGGAAAATGGGAGGAGAGTCTGTGCTGGATTGGAATGCAGGATTCTTGGGTAGGGCTGTAGCTGCCAGTGCAGAAGAAGACTATGAGAAGGCCATGCTGACTTGATGGATCTGATGTGTCTGTTTCTAAAGAGACTTTTCCAGTCAACTCTGGGCAGTACCCAGACTGGGGACCGCATGGAGCTGGTACTCAAAAGATTTGAGGGGGATGCCACTCGGCCGTTATTTCAGCTTCCTGAACTAGAAGGGGTTTCACAGACAGATCCGGGACCGTATCTCTGAGGAGGAGTGAGCAGGAAATTAGTGCTGTTCTATAGCCGGATGAGGGGAAACAATGAGGCTGTGTTTGGGAGTGTAATTAAAAATGCAAATGTAAACGGTGAACAACTCTTTTGTAGAATGTCACTCTCTGGAAAAGAAGGTAAGTGTCTACCTTCCTCTTGGAACTTTTCGTCTTCCTTCAGCTCTATCTTTTGGCAGCAACAAGAGCTGGCAAGGAGATGTGCTCTGTGGAGATCCAGACCTAGAACCTCAACACCACCCATGGTGGACAGATTTGAAGTGAGAGCAGTTAGCACACGGCAGAGTCCTTGCTTTTTGACTTTTCGATTTATTTCTGGGTCATGCCTGGTGGTGCTCATGAATGTCTGTCTGGGGTTCACTCCTGGAAGTACTCAAGGGGCCATATGTGGGCTAGAGTTTGAACCTGGATAGAACAGATGTGAGGCAAGTGCCTTACCCAATGTCCAAACATTCTGTCCCGACGGATTCTTTGTGTATGTGGGTCTAAAGATATGCGTTTGTTTAAAACTTTAAAAGAATGAATCATATGGCTCAATTAATCTGTCCATTGAGATCTTAAAGAATTTTACTTGCCTTGGTTATATGCTGGAGTTTTGGACTCGTGCCACTCTTGGTTTCATCAGATGACATCAGACACTGGCTTGAAAGCGAGTGCAACATAAAATAAAGCCAGTTAAGTACCCTGGTGATAGACTGAAGAGTGTTTCCTTAAAAATCAACTGAGGTTGTGCATGTGACTGATATGTAAGATATAAAATAATTGCTGATGACGGAATTTTTAGTTCAGATCTTCACTGTGGACCAGCGAGATGATACAGTGATTATGGCACATGCCTTTTTACACGGTCCAACCCTGGTTTGATGGTAACACATATGTTTCCCAAGCACTGTCAGGTATAAGCCTGAATATTGTCGGGCCCCCTATCAATATATCAATGTATCTATCTACCTATCTGTATTTTTTTTCCTCCTTGAGGGATGGTTGGGAAAATGAAGACAATGGTGAAGGGAAGGTGACAGTGGTTGAGGAATTAGTGTTGGAATATTGAATGCCTATGACAAATCATCATGAACAACATTGTAAACCATGGTGTTTAAATAAAAGTGGGGATAAAACCTAATACAAATGTATACATATATATAATATATAGTATTGAACCCAATAAATAAATATATATAATATTAAACCTTATATTTAGTGTATTAAACCCTAAATATATATATAGATCATACATACATATAAAATATATAAATATACTATAAATATATATTCAAGTCTCACAATGGAGGCGCTACTGGTGCCTGCTCAAGCAAATCAATGAACGACGGGAATGACAGTGCTACATTGCTACAGCATGGTTGTCCCATAGTTTATCGATTTGCTTGAGCAAGCACCAGTAACATCTCCATTGTGAGACTTGTTGTTACTGTTTTTGGCATATCAAATACGCCACAGGTAGCTTGCCAGGCTCTGCTATGCAGACAGGATACTCTCGGTAGTTTGCCAGGCTCTCCAGAGGGATGGAGGAATCGAACTTGGGTCAGCCACGTGCAAGGCAAACACCCTACCCGCTGTGCTATTGCTAATGGTTTGGTTAAATTATTCTAAATGAATGTGCATCTTTAAGAAAGAGCAGGGTAAGGTCCATGGTGGTTAATTCTCCTTTTCCTCTAATGCTGCTGTTTTATAAACTATACCCAAGGCAATACTAAGATCAGGATAGTGCCAGTGCAGTCAAGAGTCTTTCTATTGCCATAAGGTTTCCTCTTGTTGCCTTTCTATAGTTACACATGTCCCATTCCCACCTCCTACTTCCTTGGTTTGGTAGGAAAAAAAAACTACCATTGTGCACTCAGTTTCTGATTTTGTTATTATAGTAATGTTATATAAATGGAATCAAAGATTATACAACACGTTGTTTGTCATTTTTTCGTTCAACATATTTGTCAGGAAAGTAATCCAAGTTGTTTTAATTGGACAGTATTTTAAGTAAAGGAACACAACTGTTGTTTAGCATTCACCGGTACAAGGATGTTTTCATTGTTTCCACATTGAAAATATTATTTATAATCACAAATAAAAGTTCTAAAAGCTCTTATTGTAAACCATGGTGTTTGAATAAAGTGGGAACAAAACCTAATACAATAATATATACACATAGATCATATTAAACTATAAATAAATATATATTTTATTAAACCCTACATATAGCATATTAAACACCATAATGTATATGTGTAGATATAAAATAATCATATAAATATTAATATAGTTATATAAAATATAGAAACAGATATATTTTTTATTTATCTACAACCTTTTGTGTGAACATATTTTTGTCATTTGCTGGATTACATGATGATCCATATATAGGAATGTTTTCACAGCCTGGTTGATATATAATTAAAATTTAATATAGCATGTAAATTCAAGCATGTGGAAGTAATATGTGGATACATTGTGAAGTGTTAACTGCATTAAGATTAGTTAGTTTATATAATTATCATTTTGTTGTCATGGCAAGAACATTTAATGTCTACTCTCGCCAATACAGTCTAATACAAAAGCTCATCTCCTGACCTAGTTGTAGAGACTTATAGATAATTCTTGAAAGAGATCAACTTGTTGCAAAAATCTCTCAAATACCTGGTCTTGGCTGAGACCTTGAGGGCAGTCCTGGGAGGGGAGCAAGTCAAGTTCTCATCCTACCAAAGCTGTGGCAGCCACACACACAGTCCAACAGCTGTCGCCATCCATACCCCTGGCTGGACTGTCCAGCAAATATTCTGAATTTTCTGCAGTACATGAATGGCCACAACAACTCCAAACTCTATAAGACTAACATCCCAGTAGGAGCACACAAGATTTCATTAGAGCGTAATGTAGAAGTTAACTAATTTCAACTAACAAATATGTTAACACAGTAGGCTCTACTTGCACGATAGCTTAGTAAATCTCAGACAAAGACTTAATATCCCCATGGTGAGATAAACAATTTTCACAAATTTTCTTTTACTGAAAATTTTTTTGTCATTTCATTAGGCATTTAGTGGGAACAATATAAAATAAATCATTGTGAACCTGCTATGGGGACAGGCTTGAGGGATTGTTGAGAAAAGGGAGACAATGGTGGCGGGAAGGTAACGGTGGTGATGGCATTGGTGTTGAAATATTGAATGCCTGTAGCAAAACATCATGAACAACTTTGTAAATCATGGTGTTTAAATGAAGTGTGTAAAAAAAACCTAGTATTTTAATTTTATACATATCTACAATATTTTAGCTATAGTCACCAGACTCAAAATTAGTTCAATAGAGCTTACTATTTTTTTCAGAGAACATCTATATTTTTCACCAGTATTTGCCCATTAATTATTTCCACACCCAGATTCTGGCAACTATCAATCACTGTATTGTTATATTTTTCTCTAAGTTCAACATTTCTGAGTTATTGCATTTTATATGATTCCTTTAAGATTCATTTATGTTGTCACCAATGGCAGTTTCATATTTTTATGACTTAATATCTCATATCACATATTTTGTTTTACCTAAATATCTCTAACATGTGTGTCTACATATAGACAACACTTCAACATTTTCCTTATATCTTCATTTCACTTTTGATACTTTATTTTTCCCCTGTCTTTGCTCTTTTTTTGTTGTTGTTATGTTTTGTTTTGATTTTGGGAAGACTCTCGAGCCCAAGTGCCCCACTAGTGATTCTCAGCCAACAAGACAGTAGTTCAGAGCAAGGGCCTAAGGAAGAGATGATGCTCTGATCTGAAAGTGACAGAGATACCCAAGACACTTCTGGTAGTGCCGAGTACACCCAGGCTAGCTCCAGCAATGCATCTGGAACTCTGTGATGGCAGGAATCAAAGCCAGGTCTGATACATGCGAGGTATTCACCCTAGCTACTGTATTATCTCCTAGACGTTGGTAAGAGCTACTCAACTGGAGAATACTATGATAAATGTGGTTTTGATTTCAGTCCCGAGATGACTCATGACATAGAGCACTTTTTTTATACCTCCTTCAGTTCCAGAATTCTGCTCAGTATTTCGTTTATCTCAGCAGAACGTTTTCTTTTGCTCTAGTATAGTTTTTCTGACATCATTCACTGATTTCCTTGTGATCGCTCTTACGTATCTGAACATTTGCAAAGCAAATATTTGTGAAGCAACAATGGCATCTCTATTACTTGGTGGTTGGTTAGACACTGGTTGTTGGCTGTGCTTTTGTCTTATTTTCCTGGTTCTCAGTGGTCCCTGTGGTTTCATGTAGACAGTTGCTCTTTTTTTGTTTTTGTTGTAAATTTATAACTTCAGCAGCAGTTTAATCACTATATCACTATCATCTCATTGTTCATCGATTTACTCGAGAGGGCGCCAGTAACATCTCCATTTGTCTCAGCCCTGAGATTTTAGCTGCCTCTCCTTACTCGTCTTTCCCAATGATTGGAGGTTTTTTCAGAGTCAGGGGAATGAGATCTGTTATTGTTACTGTTTTTGGCATATTGAATACGCCATGATTGAATACACCATGGGGAGATTGCCAGGTTCTGCTGTGCAGGTGGGATACTCTCAGTAGCTTACCAGGTTCTCCAAGATGCATATATATTATATATCTGTCACTGTCACTGCCACTGTCATCCCATTGCTCATCAATTTGCTGAAGCAGGCACCAGTAACGTCTCTATTGTGAGACTTGTTGTTACTGTAGCAACAAGTATTATATATCTATATACATTTAATGTATACATATGGAAACCCTATGATTTACAAAATTTTTCATAATATAGCTGTTTCAAGCATATAATAATTCATAATATAGTTGTTTCAGGCATCCCATGGGAGGCGGGATTGATCTCCACACAAGTCTCACCACTAGTGTGACCTTCCCTCCATTAATGTCCCCCTTTTTCCTACCACTCCTTCCCTGCCTGCCCTTTTAAATATGAACATAATGAATTTACTTTACATTGCTTTCTCTAATAAAACGTAAATAAATGGCAGATAGAATGATCAGAAACTAAATCAATAAAAGTCCATTTATGATGATTGTTTGCTATATGATTTTAGCCTACATAAATGAAAATTGCAATCACTGAATACAGTAGAATGCAATGACTACTCTCATTTACATAAATAAGTTTTCAACTCTGATATCTAAAAGATATTGCATTAATCTTTATTTTGTATGTGGGTTTCATTGTGGTAATAATCATTTCTTTCCTGCAGATTAGATTTCTTTCCTGCAGATTTTGAGATAGAAAGAAATTTGACCTCTAGAGAGAATGTCCTGTGACACTGGGTGTATTGTGTACCTGTGTGACTTGTGACATTCGGTCTAATTATGCAGGAGGGCCATGAGATAGCCCTGGGTCTAGGACTCCAATCCTAGGAGCTTAGACTACAGTCTTGACAATGGCATAGCTCTTGGTGAATACGATAGCATATCAGTCAGTGACAGCAAAGAGAGGAGGGGGGGCATGAGGAGAGGGCTCGGTGCTGCTCACAAGTCTGGCCGTTAGGTAACAGGGCATGCAAAGGTAGTGGCAAAAGTCAGTGATGTGTTTCTTCTTAGCTGGATGAAATATACTATATGCTGTGGAGAAATCAGTTATATACACAAATGCCTTATAGACAAGGCCAGGGCTAGCAACAAGGACCATACCTAACTTTGTGTATCCTGGCATCTGCATCTGATCTATCAGTTTGTAAGCCTATGGCAGCAGGTCTTGGCTAAAGTGTGTAACAGTGGATACACACGCACACACATGTATATACATATATATATTCACACATATATGTATATAAATATATATTATGTAAATATATATACATACATATATATACATATATATATCAGCCTCTACTTACTCGTCTTTCCCAATGATTGGAGGCTCTTTCAGTGTCAGGGGAATGAGAACCTGTAACTGTTACTGTATTTGGCATATCGAATACACCATGAAGAGCTGCTGTGCGGACAGGATATATATATTTCCCTCTGTGATTTTATGGAAAATGGGTAGGAAATGTCTAATGATGTGTCATGTGGCCGCTTTGCCACCGCGTGGTCCAGGAATATGTTCGCTTATGCATAAGCCTCGACCTGAGAGTGTGAAAAGCAGCCTGGAGCATGGTGGCAGTTGGGTAGTGGAGGTCGGCTGCTGGGGCTGAGTCCCTTGGTGTGGGAGGGCTCTCACCCTCCCCCCTCTGGGGCGCCTTGAGTGGAAACAGCCTCTGGTGTGGAGGTTGGTGGCATGGTTATGGGGGCCTCAATTTATGCTCCCTTCCGAGAGAAGCAGCCATCAGTTCTGGAGGGTGGCCGATGAGGAGATTATCTGGCACTGGCAGGAGGTGGCTTATGGGTGTGACCCTTGGGTGGTGGGAGACTTGGGGAAGCAGGCAGACGATCTCTGCTCCCGGGTCCCATTGAGCCCAGAGTCCAAGATCACAAAGTTCTGCATTACCTGGGTTCCATGGGACTTCACTCATGCTTGAGGCTCTCCCAGAGCATGTGGAAAGGGCCTGGAGCATGGCGGCGGTTAGGTAGTGGAGGTCGGCTGCCCGGGGCAGGGAGAGCTCATATATATATATATATATATATATATATATATAGTGAGAGAGATGGAGTTGGAGATGGAGAGAGAGAGAGAGAGAGAGAGAGAGAGAGAGAGAGAGAGAAGCACTATATAATCCAGTGAAGTTAATTGCACTTAATGGGATGTAAATGAGAAACAAAACATACTCTTTCCTCTTGGAAATGCATTCATTAAATAAATTGATAGAGCAAATCCATATATTCAATAATATGCCGGACAATGAGGAGGGATAAATATCGCACACTTTCACCATATCCAGGATATGAACTTAAATAGCAAATTATATAAATAATTGATGAATAGATGCATATCAAATTATGTAAAAACATAAACAGTACTAACATAGAATAACAACCATTACCATAAC
The DNA here is from genome assembly GCF_027595985.1 of Sorex araneus. NCBI lineage: Eukaryota > Metazoa > Chordata > Mammalia > Eulipotyphla > Soricidae > Sorex > Sorex araneus. Next base: position 142,021,675 of record NC_073307.1, on the reverse strand, counting down.
TGTAATAGGCAGAGTAAAATGTGTTCTTTTATCTGTTCAAAGCACGGCAGTGCCTTATTTGTCTGTCTGCTTCTAATGCCTCATGTAGCACATTAGTCTTCATACATGACTTGCTGTAGAATTTAGCAAGGAGAGTTTGTTTCTGTGAAATGACGTCTATTTTTTTTTACAAAAATTCCATGGAAAAAACAGTTCTATAACAGATACACTTAAAGTATTTTCAAATTTTATGTATTTTTAAACAATCAGGTATACTTTATCCCTAAAAATCGCTTTGAACTGCCTTGCACGCAGCTGACCCGGGTTCGATTCCCAGCATTCCATATGGTCCCCTGAGCACCACCAGGAGTAATTCCTGAGTGCAGAGCCAGAAGTAACCTCTATGCTTTGCCGGGTGTGACCCAAAAAGAAAAAAAAATCACTTTGAACTTCTATGAAATAGTGTCTTATATCTTATAAAACTTCTGCAGAAAAAGCAGTTCCATAACATTTATATTTAAAGTATTTTCAAATTTTATAGTTTTACCAATTTGATAGTACTTTATCACTAAAAATAGAGAAATCCTCAATAATCTTATTTTGCAAAAACATGGGGAAAAGATATATATTCTTTAAAATATAAGATCAAGAACCCTCTGTATCCCACTATATACACTTTCATCTCAATAGCCAGCTTCAATTGTTTCATTTATTACCATATATTGAGATGCCGTATCTCTGAATTTAATGCCAATCTCACTGACTCCATTACACAAAGGAAAAAATAAACAACAGGAATGAATTTGCAAAAATAAAGGCATGAGATATGCAGGTGATTTAACATGCTCTTCTTTAAAATAAGCATTATTGCTAACTTTAAACAAAACCCCAGGAAGACTCACAGTTTCATCACTTCATTATGAAGTCTTATGTGCTGGAGGTCACATAAGCAATGTGTTTTGAGTTGCCTGAAAAAGTAACTTTGTTCACAAATACAAGCCCCTAGACAGAAAGATATCAGTACAGTTAACTGATTTCCCAATACTTTATCCCTGGATGGGGAAAATGTGAATCTTTCAGAACCAGCAGGATTTGGTTGGAAAGCAATTATGAATCTTAGTGCTAAGAAGTGTTGCGCCAGAAACATCATGTTAATGCAAGTCAACGGGTTTTCTGCAAACACAGAAGAGTTCTATTTATCTTAGGCATATAAAAATACTTTCTGACCTACCCCATGAATTCTTGGAACACACACGACTTTGACTGTGTATTTGATAAGGCAGGGGCTCACTTAGAATATTTCTAATAGGAAATAGTTGAGCGATCAGTTTGACAAAGACTTCTCTTTTGGTTGACACTCTTGGTGAAAGATTGGCAGTTTGGGTGAAAAATGTTGCATTAGTGACTAGTACTGTAGAAAAATTGAAACAAATGAAGTTTGAAGTAGGGTAAGTTGTACTTAGACAATTTTCAGTGAAGGATAAGAATAAGAATAGCATACTGAAATAGACTTTATTCTTGGTACACCATGTTTCATGGAAATAAATTCCCTTTGAAGGAAAGCAAACTCAGTGCTCATACCCTTAAAACTTAAAGGAATTTTGGACCATATGGTCATATTCTATCACTTGAAGCTTGTAGTTCCCATGAACTGAAGTGATTAGCTTATCATAAACATTCAACATATAAAATAATCTGCATTAACTAAAATAATCCTACTTTGTTCTATGGTTCTCATATTTATAAGACTTTTTAAGGTTTAAGACATGATCATGTTATCAGTTTTCTCCTATAATTTCATTAAAGTTATTACAAATGTATAGTTGTTATCCCAAATTAAGTTTTATGATTTAAGCCTTGGACACAGGGCCTCAGAAATGATGCAGGGCTTAAAGTGCTTGCCTTGCATGTGGCCAACCTAGTTCCATTGTCAATGCCATATGGTTTTGTGAAAATCACCAGGAAGTCCTTAAGAAACCCTGCACCCTGATGACCACCAAGGTGGTCCAAGTTATCCTTGGCACAGCAGGCCCGAATAGCCCTGCATCCTTGGACCCTTGCATTTAACTGGCAGTCCAATTGCTCTAAGTATCTAAAAAGGGCTCCCAGGTCGCCTGAGCACCATTTGGGAGTCTGCCTTTAGAAACTAATACATGAAATAATATTGGAGACAAAATAATAATCACTTTGTTAAGAAAAAAACCAAAACATGCAAAAAAGAAAATGATGCTGTTGAAGCACTAGATGTTCCAATGGCATCATCTGTTAAAATATAGTAGGTTTTCTTTTCTTTTACTTTTAGAAGGAAAAATAGAGACAAGTCTTTATTCTGTTTCTTTAGGACTATTATAAACTTTACACGTGAAAAAACAGTGTGCGTGCGTGTGTTTGAGTGTATGTGTGTTTTAAAGTATCTAATATTGGAGGCACAGTTTATAGAAAATGATGAATCCCAAAACTTTTATGATAAAATATTATTCTTTATCTGTTCTTTCAAAATCTTACTTCTGAACTGCTGTAAAATTAAAATGAGAGAGAACAGGACTTTGACCCACCTAGACTAGGTGGGGTGTGTGAGTCCGTAAGAAGCTATTTAACCAAATAGTCATCTAGTCCCAAAGTTAAGCTCAAAACGCAAAAAGTAAATGAATATTTAAAGATATCAAAGGGATGCACGCTTAAAAAAAGCCAACAATTTTCATAAATTATCATCATCGTGATCTTTTCATAAATTGCCGTCATCCTGATGATGATTTTGCAGTTTTTCTGAGCGCATAATACAAAATGTAACCCTTTTTTTTTTTTTCTGATCTGTCGCCACCTGACCTACTTGAAGGCTGAGAGGTGACACAATCAGAGTGATTTCATCTTCTTGCCATATTTCAACTTGTCAAACATTGCTTCAGAAGTTTCCAGGTGTATTTGAAGCACCTTTTGAAAGAAAAATCACTCCTTGTCTTCAAAAATCTATGCTGCTGTCTCAGTAGGCAATGTGATCATATTATTGGCAGTATCTCAATTTTCTCAACTCCCTCCAACACCACCAGTAAAAAATACGTTAAATATAATGGGAAATCCTTGTGCTTTATTTTCCATATTTTATATCTTTCAACTGCATATCTGTGTTGCAAACACAATGAAATATCTTTCCAGTGAGGCAAAACATTTCAGAGTGCACATTTACTTTTTCAAAAAATCAAACCAGAAATAAGAAATTTCAGAGCAGTGAAACAATTTGAGACAAGCGTTCTATTCATCTCAATGGTGTACACCTACTTGGAGAGCAACTCCTAAAGCGAGTGCTTTGCTCAGAGAGAACGCAGTGATAGCAAATTGTTCAGCAAGTGGTTTATTTCAGAAACTTGGAAATAACAAGGTAAAACATATGGTATGCTGGAAAACCAGTTCTCAGAGAAAAATGAAAAAATAAATAAATAAAAAGAAAAGAACAATTTTGTTTTGCTGTGTTTCCCTGTTGCTAGTATAAATATTTCCCCTCTGGCCCATTTTAACCACCAATATCATGTCAGTGAACTGGGCAGAGAAGTAAAGAATAGCCTTTTGCAAGCCGGGGAAAGTGGTTCTAGAATCTAAATCCTAAGACCTCGTGATCGGCTTTCATGTGATTTGGGGAATGATTATTGTGCTGACAGATGTCCTCTCAATTTACTGACTTTGTGATTTTCATGGAAAGCAAAGGTGGGTCTCTTTCCAGTCATGAAAGTAAAGCCTTTCTTATTTTTAGGTAGATTACAGGCAGAAGAATAGTTCCTGACGTCCCCAGGTGTTGATAGCAAACAAAACAATGCAGGCCTTAAGGATTTTGCTGAAGTTGAGAAAGAAATGTTTTCAACAAGGGCCACCTATTCGGGGATCTAGACACATTTAACCATGCCTTTATGAATCCTTACTCTCAGTTTCCGAAAACTTAAAAACCCAATAGTAAAACCCTTGGTACATCACTCTTTTAGCAACGTGTTTTATTAAGTTTGAAAATGTACAAAGTCCTTCTTGTCCCACATGATGCTGATTAATTTTTGAAGTCAAAAAACTTAGTGCAGGGAGCAAATTTTAAAATATTGAGGATAGTTTAACTACAAATGAAACTATCATTTATGATAGATTATCTATGGATCAGGCTCTGAGCTAGATATTTTTACTTACTTGATATTTTTAAATTTAATTCATGTGTCTTTACTCTTTGGGATAAAAGTAGAAATGATTCCACTTAATTAAGATAAAAAAAAGCATCCCACAGATTGTTAAATATTCTATTTTAATAACAATCATAGCAATCACCATCTGTTTAATGTCTAAGATGACTTAGACATTTCACATATATCATTTGCTTACTCTTGGTATTATTTCTGTTTCACAGATGAAGGTATAGGAGACCAAGTCTAAGAAACTGATAAACATAAGGTGAAAAATCAGTAAGCTATAGAGAGAATAATCGGGTCCCATGTAAACTCTTTTTATTACTTTTTCCAAATTTGTTGCTTAGCAAGTGTAAATTAATTCAATCATTCTGCTATTATTTATTATCACAAAATATGAATCAGACACTATTCTTGGCTTTGGGAAATATAGCAAAAAAACAACACTGATACAAATCCCACCCAGTATCAGTACCAATCTACAATTTAGTGGGCAGACAGCAATTGATAAGAAAGTGAAACAAAAGAAGTGTACAAATGCAAAGTTGAATAAGTTTTTCTTCTTCTCTTGTTGAGGGGGAGAAGCAATTGAGTCACTCTCAACTCTGTGCTCAGGAGCGACTCCTAGCGGTGCTGAGGAAACATCTGTGCTGCTAAGGATCAAACAGAGGTTGATTGCATGCAAAGCCAGAGTCTTTTCTACTATACTCTCTGGCCTGTGGATGTTGATACGTTTTATAAAAAAATAAATGTTAGGAAAGGAGAGATTCCTATTGATATGCAAGTGACAGGCAATTCTAAACTATCTCAAAGAAGAGGAGGGGGTGGCTAAAGGAAGTAAGAAACGGAGGTGTGGTAATAATAAGGGCAAACCAAGATTCCCAGGTGAAAAAACAAAGGTAGGGCTTGAGGAGAAGCATACTTAGTGCATCTGAGGAATATTGGAGTCTACAAAATAATTAACCAGAAGAGACCTGACAGGGAGGGATGGGGCTTGTCTTCTAAAACAAAGGAAGTGTAGACTAAGAAGCTAGATTCCTCAGGTTTCTATAGTGACCCTGGACAGAAGTGAGCAAATTAGAAGCCTACTAGCTTAGTAATTAGAATAATTAGTGAGCTATTTAATTAGTCGGCTGTTGTATAATGCACTATTGTAGTAATTTCTTAGGCCATAATGGTAAAGGGGAAAGTGTTAAGAAGTTGGATTCTAAATATGTTTTAATTAGACATATTTTATGAAATAATTAAAGAAAGGATTAAGGGTAGTGCAAAGGTTTGGGGCCTGAGTAAAGAAAAAAAATCTACTTACTGAGATGGGAGAGACTGGAAAGAGACATTTGAACTGAGAGCTAAGGCTTTTAGATTTTGTTTTTATCTTGGACCACCCCTTATTGTGACCAGGGCTACTCCATGCACTGTGCTCAGGGATCACTCCAGTTGGGCTCAGAGAATTGTATATGTTGTCTGGGATGCATCTCAAGTTGACTGCTTGCAAGGTAAATGCTTTATGTGTTGTGCTGTACTATCTATTATGCCCCAAGGCTTACAGTTTTAAATGTGGTCACTTTAAGATGGAAAGATGCAGACATAAAATATTGTTTGAAAATTTAATCTTAAGTTTCAATACGTTTCTAGAAATTGGTGGCACATTATAAATACTTGTTAGTTCTCATAAAGAGAACTTTTCTCAGAAGTGTGATTTAATTATATTGAGTCGGGATGAGACTGTCTACAGAATGCGTAAATCTGGGAAGCATTTCACATTTTAAAAAATGAACTTAACGTTTGTATTAAATTTAGAAAAAAAATGATGTCTACTTTTTGGGTAGAGAATTTCCTAGCATGGAAGGTAGAGTCAAGAGAGATGAAGAAAGTCAAGAGATGGTTAAGGATTGGTCTTGCTGTAGTTGTTATTAAATGTTTCTTTAAGAGTTATTACAACTGAAAATGAAGAATTTGGGATACTGAATTGCATAACTCACTGGCTAGAAGCCATGCTGCTCTGGGGGTTCCAGATGTTAATATCAGGTGCAGAGTTAAGCGGGAAGTGATTCTGCTAATACACTGGGGTGACATTGTGAACTGAAAAGTCTGAAAAAACAGCCTCCAGAAAAGGGCTGAATATTAGACCCACATTCTCAGCATGATCATTGCCAAATGAAACTTTAGTCTCACACCTTAAGCAAAAAATAAACAAGGAGCTGACATTTTTCAAGAAATGCAAGGTAGCCCAGAGATTCCTGAAAATAATTGTGGGTCTCTTATGTAGGATGTGGGTCTTCAACTTGCTTAGTCATTAAAGTGGTTTAATTTCTAGTCTCTACTTGTGAATGTCAAAGGCTATTTCTACTAGGAATAGGACGTATCCTATTTCTTTGCAGTACTATAGAACAGATAACACTCCAAGCAACAAGCTCTTTGGAAATCTTAGGGATATTTGAGGACATTTTAAAAGGTGAATTTAAGGGTCACCACATTGTCTTGAGTCTTGGAATTCATCATTTTGTGACTTTTTTTTTTTTTTTTTTTGCTTTTTGTGTCACACCTGGCATTGCACAGGGGTTACTCCTAGCTCATGCACTCAGGAATTACTCCTGGAAGTTCTCGGGGAACCATATGGGATGCTGGGAATAGAACCCGGTTCGGCCACGTGCAAGGCAAACACCCTACCCACTGTGCTATCGCTCCAGCCCCATGACTTTTTTATGTGCTTGAAGTTTTCTTTGTTTCTGCTTTATTTTGGTAGGTATTATAATATCTTTAGATTTATAATTGACCCTACAATGGCGCACTTCTCTCAGCTCTGGTTTACTCTTCCTGAATAAAAAGAATGATTTGGGCTGAGCATCTTGGGCTCCGGCAATGGAGTCAACTAAGAACTCCTACGCGGTGCCCTTTTTCATACTGAGTATTTCTGACAGCTGGCTGCTGAAATCGACATCTCGTGGGAAAATACCTGCTTGACTTCAGTTATGCAATCACACACCAAAAAGAGTGCTTCATGTGTTGATTGCTACACCTTACCTGGGGGCAGGAACACCAAAGACCTTACCCAATTGTGTCTAGTGGGGGAAGTTCATGCTTTGCTGCTTATCTAAACCATCTCACCCAAATATCAAACACTCTTCTTTTCTGCTACTGACACTGTTCCTTCTTCCTGAATTTTTCTCTCTCACCTCTGCTTTCAAATTAAAACCTTCTCCTCTACTCCTAGGGCAAACGTTATAGTAATGGAGAGCATTACCTGATTTTTTTTTCTATAAAATGTGATATCTGTAGAGTATCTTTGTGTGTTAGTAATCATATCTTCTAGTTTTCTTTAGGCGCACTATTTTCTATGTATCTGTGTATATAGTCCTTGCTTTCTATATGAATGGGGGCTCCATTAGTAAGGCGTGAATAATGAGCATCACTTAACTCTCCAAAGGCTGGGACCCCTAGGGTAGCTGAGAAATTTAATAAGGTCTGCAGACCAGGAAACTGGGTTGTATTAGGAAAGGCTTAAAGAAAATCTCTCTGTAGAAGGCTTTAATTATAACTGAGATTTAAACTCATTTCAGTAGCAGACATTCACTTAGAGAATCAGAGTTGTAGCTGTGAATGTTATCATGAATTAGCAGAATAAAACAGACAAGAGAAAAAGGGAATGGTAAATTTTAGTAAGCTGTTAAAGCTATCAGTCTGGCTAACTTGATTATTATTTTGTTGGATAGGACACTGGTGCTGAGAGTCTCTCTGCAATATTCCCTTGAGCTACAAGGAAAGGGCTGTTAGTCTTTACTAATCTTTTTTTTTTTTTAAGTTTATAGCCATTTGAGAACATATCTTAAAATTATCTGCATATACCTCACTGATACTCCTTCCTTTAAGGGGTATCAGTGAGCCACAGAGAGATGAAAGGAATCAAAAGAAATAGAATCTATGTTTTACTATTAGCTACATACATTCAAATACAGCTCCTATTTTCAAAGCAAACCATACATAAATACTGACAAATATCATAATTTTCAGACTTTCAAAATTCAAAGTTCTTCATAAGTTTGCCTCATGTCCCCTATTTATTATATCACAATGGCAAATGATGACTCACATGGTCTTTCATAGTTTATTTGAGAAAATGACAGATACATGAAAAATCTACAAACGAAAGACAATGTCCTATCATCTGTAATAAGCTTAGCGATCTACGTATATTCATTTAGATGTGCATTTATAAAAAGGCAGTATTCTCAATGATGTTAAATCAAATCCATTTTAGCACAAAAAATATATGGTCAAATTTAGTGGCCGTTAGGTTAAAGCAACTAAGAATTAGAAATCATAAAAATGTTAATGTTAATACTGCTTTCCTGCAATTCTTTCCCCTTTAATAGTTATTCCTTATTCTGAAGTATTTCACCCCACATTAATGTGGACACTGGTATGAAATCAGATGAGAAAACAGCAAAAATATGGCAGTTACTTTTAAGAAAATTTATTATCACGTGCAACTATTACTTGGTGCAATATTTTACCCTCTGTTGTAAGCAGGAGAGGAAGGAGAAATATACTTCCAAATACTAGTATTTATTCAGCTTTGTGCCCACTTTAGTCTACCAAGTGTTCTATTAATTTAGAAATGCTTTTCATTATTGATTTATATTGCAGTTAGTTTTTTAAAACCTATTAGTTTTCTACTTAGAAAATTCTCATGTAAAAGCACATAAAACCATTATAAAAATATTAATGTAAAAAGTCAGATTTACATAAAATTGAATATACCTAAAATAATATATTGTCTATACTGGGAATTATTCATCCCATTTACAATGTGAGCTCATGAAGATAGCTTGGTCAAGCTATGGTTTAACTTTCTTTGTTGGGTTTTGAACCTTACCTGGTAATGCCCAGTTCTTCCTGGCATATCACTGGGGGATTATTCCAAGAGTTATTTTGAACCCAGGCCCTCTGCATGCAAAATATGTGTGCTAGCCCTCTGAGCTACCTTCCTGGACAAGTCACAATTTAAATCAGGATTTTGTTGTGAAACCACAATAAATATGTCTATGTGTTTCTGTTGCTTTTCCTTTTATTGATAATCCACATTCTATGGATAAAGATGACTCTTTTCCTATTTGACAAAATTTTATAAATCCTCATTTTTTAAAATTTCTTCACCCATATCCTCATTTTGGCACTTATTGAATAATTTAAAAAAAGTTAGAAGTATAGAGGACATAGAAGGATTAAAATGGAAATGCATTGGTTAAGCAAAGAGAGCAAACTAGCTTTGGCAAAGATAAAGGAATTGAATTTCAATTAGCGAAGAAGCAGCTGAGTCTAGATTAAAACAAACTCCCATTCTAAACTCTGTGCGCTTTAGCACAGCGAACTGTACTTCTTACTTCTGATGAGCTTGTTTAATTGATATGTTTCCCTGAAGGTTTTCATTATGAAGCTATCTTCATTGCTCAGACCCTCCATAGTCACAGGCCACTGGAGGGGGAAAATAATACTTGCCAGGTACCAGGGCCTATAGAATTCAAAGAAACACACAGTGAAAACCCTGGCATGATGGAGGCCACTTTCAGTAACAAAAAACCCCCTATTAACCCTTCTCTGTGAGATTTTTACAGCGATATACTTATATTATGTATGAGTACATCTTTCAGTGGGATTGAAGATGACACACAGACTCAGACTGTCTCCCAATTTCTCCACTCCCAGGTTCCATTTGTAAATTTCTTTTATTTTCATGCAATATGTTGGAATGAATTCAATTACTTCCAAATACAGATGGACAGAGCAGACAATAGTCAAAGAATACCTTTATGGGAAATACATCTTTTTTTTTTTTTTTTTGCTTTTTGGGTCACACCTGGTGATGCACAGGGGTTACTCCTGGCTATGCACTCAGGAATCACTCCTGATGGTGCTCGGGGGACCCTATGGGATGCTGAGAATCGAATCCAGGTTGGCCACATGCAAGGCAAACGTCCTACCCGCTGTGCTGTTGCTCCAGCCCCAGAAGTACAGCTTTATGGGCAGAAAACAATCTGCCCCATCTGACTTCTTGACCAGTTTTTTCCAAAGCTTTAGTTGTATTCCCTGCCTCACACATGCTACTCAGAATCATTCTGAGTGTGTGCTTTTTGAGCCATTCTTTTTACCAATTGAGGAATATGTCTCCAGCCTGAAATAGTACACAAAACATTTCATGTTTGAGTTTGGATCAGCTTTTTCAAATACAAAGACTTAATTTTGAATTCATTCCCCAATACACAGTGTTTTCTTAAGTGCTCATTCATTGAACAAACATATTTTTTTTTGTCGAGGCCTAAAGTGGTAAGGATAGATGAATAATGAAATAATTTCTTCTGGTTTTCTGTGGCAGCCCTAGGACATACAATGCTAGATAATATTGACTAAGTCAGTGAGTTTTTTCCAAAACAAATTTCTCTTTGAAAAAAAAAATGGTGTTTATAATCCCACCTCAAGTGATTGTCAGGAACATTCAATAAAACAATATTTGATGAGAAGCTTCAAGGAGAGTGCTATGCTAAGTATTATTGAATTAAATAATAATACATCATGTTCCATAGATGTCAACACAAACTCAGAAAACTCATAAAGCTCAAAAATAATTTCATTTTGCTCTGCACATGTGGGTGGTTTTCCCCGAAGAGTCAGATTGACTTTTCTCAATTTTCACACAAGAGAACTCTTAATAAATGTCACTTTGGTATGGTGAAGGAATAGTTGCCACTAGTTAGGAAAGCAAACTGAAGTTCAGTGAAGAGTGAAGGTCCCACAGATTGAGAAGAAGCGTTTGTGCTTGAACCAGTCATATGCGTTTTTCCTAATGCAAGATGCAGTCAGGTCAGTGTCTAGTCTATCTGCAGTCTTCTGGCGGCAACAGGGCTGCCAGAGCTGATAAGATCTGTCCCTGCATAGCAGATAAGACAAGTCTCTGCATAGTGACCCAGTAGGGAGTATCTGGGTACATTTTACAAGCATCAGGTATTCAGTGTTGAGTCTCACCCAAACCCCCACCCCCAAGAATTGTCACCTAACTGGCCCACCTAGCCTTAAATGGGATTGGGCCAGGGCAATGCAGAGTTGGAATGGTGATGTGTAACACTGTAGCACTGCCAGCCCGTTGTGCATCGATTTGCTTGAGTGAACACCAGTAATGTCTCCACTGTGAGACTTGTTGTTACTGTTTTTGGCATATCGAATATGCCAAAGGTAGCTTGCCAGGCTCTGCCATGTGGGTGGGATACTCTTGGTAGCTTGCCGGGCTCACCGAGAGGGGCGGAGGAATCGAACCCGGGTCGGACTCGTGCAAGGCAAATGCCCTACCTGCTGTGCTATTGATTCAGTCTGGTGATGGGTGATTAATGCTAAACTTTCCATGATTGGACCATCTTCTTAAGCTGAGAACCCCCTATAAAATATGTGTGCATTTGGCAATACAGTGAGCAGCCATCAGCTGTCTCCAAGGGTGGTTTCTCCATGCACGTGTCATCCTTCACCCCCATCTGCCCTAAACCCCTGGTGTGCAACTTGTCTGGGAACGATGGGGAAAAACTGTACCCCAACATTCTGTGACCCAGAGGAATGAAGATTAGGGTAGTGGTAGGGGATATGTGTGTGTGTGTGTGTGTGGTGCGGGGGTGATGCATTGTAGAGTATAGTGGATATCACCAGAGAATGTTCTATCTTCAAAAAATTATGTTGGGGCCAGAACAGCATAACAGTGGGTAGGGCATTTGCCTTGCATGTGGCCAACTTAGGTCTGATCTCAATTTGGTCTTCTGAGCCTGCCATGAGTGATTCCTGAGCACAGAGCCAGTTTTAAGACCTGAATACTGCTGGATGTGGAAAACACACACACACACACACACTCACACACACACACACAGACACTCATCTCTTTTTCCCAGAGCACCTCTGGTGTGGTCCTAATGGTCTTCAGTACCGTAAAACCCAAACACAGCTCAGTTTTCTAGCCTTAGCATGAAATTGCCTGTTCTTATAAGTCAAGTATTAATGTATTGATGGGTCTGGACGCCTGCCTCCCTGAGCAATAATTGGGAGCATTCTCAAAAGAAACTCATTATTATATTCTCACAGTCAAGAATGAAAGGATCCCTCAAGTGCCATGTGAAATTCTCTCTTCTCTCCTTGACATTGCAGCTCCTGCAGCTCAAGATAATTATCTGAATTTCACCCCACTCTTCTTCAGAATTGATAGTCATGTAAATTTGCCACAGTACACTATTAATTTGATTTTGTTTTCTTTTGCTTTCCTTGCCTATTTGATGCTGTTTTGGTTACTCACATAATCTGAAAAATTCCAGAGGGTAGAGGAGGTTAACCATGAAAGTTATAACTGGCAAATAATAGAAGAGATGGTTTAGTAATTCATTGGTAATTCCATTACTGTGGAGCACAGTCCTTTTAAAGTATTTTTCCAAATAGATATTTTATTATACTACTTAACAATGGAGGTGGGTACAGTCTTAACATAATAATCATACCATTATTATGTTTTAGCAAAATGTCAGAATTAAGTGAGGGAAGAGAAATGATAGCAGCATTTGGAACTAGAAAGATAGCACAGGGTAATGCAGTTGGGTTATATGTGACTGATTCTGGTTGAATCCCCAGTACAGCACAGAGTGTCATCAGGTGACCCCTAAGACAAAGCAAGGAATAAGCCCCAAAGCACAGCAGATGTGCCCCATAACCAGAAAAAAATTGAAACAATTATGAAAATAAAACCATCTAACACGTTTCTGAAATCTCCCCTATGAAAATAATTCAATAAAGTATTTGGGGAAAGATCAACAAAATAAAAGTTCCCAAGGCAAAGCTATCACCTTTCTCATTTTGCAGCCATATGTCTGTCACAATATTGAGCTGTCACCTATTGAGATTGCTAGTGTCACATCTTCATCAGTTTCAAACTGACTTCAGACCAAAACAGCTCCAGCAATTTCTGCGGCATTATCCTCCCTCCATCCTCCATCTCCTTGACAGCTTAAGAGAATCCATGCTCTTCACACTGAACACATCTTTAACTTTTGTGGCCATCAGCCAACTTTTGGCACACATTAAAAAAACCAATCAGTTTCATCCCCATTTCTAACAGTGATAAGAGTCCAGAAAAGAGCATCTGATAGGCAGACGGCAGCCCAGTACATTTCAGAGTGAAGCCCAAAACCTCTTTCTCCATATAGTCGAACTGTACATCAGATATTTAAGCAGATGGATTAAGAAAGTCAGAAAACTCTTTAATATTATCTAGAAGAACGGTGATGAATTATTTTTCTCTTTCTAAATTCCTTGTGGTTTTTTAAGTATACACATTATTATCACACACTGAGAAATTAAAGAAGGAATCTATTTTAGTTTTGTGTCTCAAGACTTACAGAAAATGTAACCCTAGGAAAAAATGATTTTCTCTGTGAGTTGACTCTGAAGGCAGAGAGTGCATTTTATACTATAAGATCTGTCTGCTTCCAAGTAAAATCACTTGAAGTTGTGAGACACTGTGGGAAGAATTAAAAATTGTTGAAACTTCAGCTACTGAAACAAAACACTTTTGATTCTGAATGTGAAGGTCTGTACATAAAAAACAAGTAATCAAGGAAGGGAATGTATTAATGGTCTGTATCTGCACATGATATCTTGTTTTCTGCTTTATTTTCTCGTCTGATTCTTATACTTCTTTAAAAATAATTTTCATGAAATTTTTCCTAAACATAGTTTTAAATTTTTTCAAATATAAGAACTTACATGATTGGAGTGTGTCATAAAATTTACAAACTATTCAAAATGAGTTTAAAAATGTACAATATAACCTCACTTCAAAATGATATAGGACTTGAAGGAAATAACTGACAGCTTTATTATCAGTGAAGAAACTGGAGGTTTCCAGTAAAATTAGAAATCTGAAAAACATACACCACCATAAATTTAATTACTTACCAATGCTTAATACTTTTTCATGTGCGTGTTGGTAGTGATAACGAATGCATAATAAATATGTCACTGTATAATAAAATATGTCACTGTGTAATTAAAGCTCTATGTTTGCATATATAATATATATCTGGGTATCTGTATGATAAAGTAGCAATATTTTTTTATTCAAGTGGGCACCAGTAACGTCTCTCATTGAGAGACAGCGGTTGGGCATTGCCTTTCACGCAGGTGACCCGAGTTCGATTCCTCTGCCCCTCTCGGAGAGCCCGGCAAGCTACCGAGAGTATCCAGCCCACGTGGCAGAGTCTGGCAAGCTACCTGTGCATATTGGATGTGCCAGATATTTTTTATTATGCGTACTTTTTAAAAAAGTCCCAGGGGGCTGACATAGTACAGGGGTTAAAGCACTTGACTTGCAGATGAATGATCCTAGTTTGATGTGGCACATGTGGTCCTCTGAGCACCACCAGGAGCAATCTCTTGGCACAGAGCCAGAATTCAGCTATGAATGCCGTCCAGTACCCCCCACCCTCACCCCCAACCAAAAGAAACTAACCAAAATAAACCCAATTTAATATCTGATTATTCTCATAAATATTTCAACTAAATTTTAGGTTTTTAATGTTTTTGGAGTGATAGCACAGTAGGTAGGGCATTTGCCTTGCACGCGACCAACCCAAGTTTGATTCTTCCATCCATCTTGGAGAGCCCGGCAACCTACCAAGAGTATCCTGCCCGCACGGCAGAGCCTGGCAAGATACCTGTGGCATATTTGATATGCCAAAAACAGTAACAACAAGTCTCACCATGGAGATGTTACTGGTGCCTGCTCGAGCAAATCAATGAACAACAGGACAACAGTGCTACAGTGTAACTAAAACTATGTTTGCATATATAATATATATATTGGTATCTTTATGATAGAGTGGTATTTTTTTATTATGCATACATTTTTTAAAAGCCCCAGGGGGCTATACTATAGTACAGGGATTAAGGCGCTTGACTTTTATATGACTGATCCTAGTTTGATGTGTCACTTGTGGTCCTCTGAGCACCACCAGGAGCTATCTCTTAGCACAGAGCCAAAATTCAGCTATGAACAATAACAGGTACCACGCCCTCCACCCCCCATGAAAAGAAATAAGCTAAAATAGACCCAATTTGATATCTGATTATCTCATAAATATTTAAACTAAATTTTCATGTTTTTTTTTTATTATTGAATCACCATGAGAAAAGTTACAAAGCTTCCAGGTTTAAGTCTCAGTCATGCAATGATCAAACCCCCATCCCTTCACCAGTGCACATGTTCCACCACCAAAACCCCCAGTATACCCCCATCGCACCCCACCCCCCACCTGTGTGGCTGATGATTTTCACTTTGCTCTCTCTTTACTTTGATTACATTCAATATTTCAACAGAAAACTCACTATTATTATTTGGAATTTTCCCCTAACAATCAGACCTGCTGAAAAGGCACCATTTGATAATTTATTTTCCATTGCTGAGAATGAAGAGCATATGAAGTCATGTGGCCACGTGATTTTGGATTTCTGGTATTTTGGTAATTAAGTGCAGGGAAATTTCTGCCAGAAGTCATGACACTACAAACTCGTACCTCTGTTTAGTGTTCTCTAAAAGATGGCAGTTGCCACACCGCTGCTGCCACCAAAAGGAAAGGCTGGGAGAGAAAAACCTCCCCCCCTCACCCCCCAATCCCCGGGGCGGCATGGTTCACAGTCTAGAGGCATTTCTGCAAGAAGCCACTGGGTTCCAAAAGTAGTCAATGGGCCTCCGGGATCATGTTCATTCAGGAATGGAGGAGCCATTCGTGTGGAGTCGCTTGGGGTTTCCTAAATTTTAGGTTTTTAATGTTTTTTTGTTGTTGTTGT
Organism: Sorex araneus; assembly: GCF_027595985.1. Lineage (NCBI taxonomy): Eukaryota > Metazoa > Chordata > Mammalia > Eulipotyphla > Soricidae > Sorex > Sorex araneus. The sequence goes on along the minus strand of NC_073307.1, from coordinate 142,005,674 downwards.
TGTTTCAAACCCTACACCCAGTGATGCTCCTGGTTCTCCACTCAGGTGCCATGTCTGGCTCAGGGGACCATGCTGTGCTGGAAATCTAACTCAGGCTTCCACAGGACACATCATACACTTAGCCTACTAAGACATTTCTCCAGTCAATAATAAAGCACATTTTAAAAAGACGCTTTATATCAATGTTCTCTCATCTCTATCTATGTTTGTTGGTCTAATTGGACTATAATACAAGCTTCACATCTATACAGACAGGTAGATGAAGATCTCTGTACCAATTAGAGCTAAAGAT